>NC_061770.1:53850482-53879456 GCF_022458985.1 Mugil cephalus | reverse complement strand
AGTGATCGGAAAAACTAGGTTAGGTGGTAGTAAAAGGAATCACCCCGCAATTAAAGGTACAGAGATTACTTACCCTCCAGAAAAAAAATATTAGCTACTTTGGAGACTCTCAGGCAGGACTGATGTGACGTCTTCAAGGCCGTGATGAAATGCACGTAAGAACACGGCTGACCAGCGGTTTTAATCACGCGACTCCGACGCTGTTTCACACCCTATAAAAAAACTTCACATAAGACCCCACTTCCCTACCACCTTCGGGGTCCGTGAAAACAGCTGTTTTTACGCTGATAAAAAAACTTTCACATAGACCGCCGACCTTTCCCGCCTCTCGGGCTCGGGAATCCGCTGTTCATCTAATGTAAAAAACTTTAACGTAGATACCGACTTCCTGCCCCGGGACCTTCCTGACTCCTCCGCTGTTTTCACCTAATTTAAAAAACTTTAAACATACCCCCCCGAATTCCTATACCCCCAAGGGAATGAAATGCCACAACATGCAATCAACGATGGTTCGCCCACCTTGACAGTGGCTGACACACACTTCCTCGGTCACCCCCACTTCGCTCAGCACGCCCACTTTGATCCATCAAAGCAATCGATTAAAACTGACAGATGGGTGATTGTTTTATATATTTTTCACGTGGTTAATTGCAATTTTCTACTTATTTGAAGTAAACATCTTCAGAAACTAAAACAATAATTATTGTTTACTTAATACCCCTGCATATCCTCATGTATTTATTTATTGTTATTATTATCTTTTTTTTTTTTTTACCTCTAGGTTTCTCCTGGAATAGGAGGATTGACAAGATATTTCAGCAATGTCTACGTGTGTGGCTTCCCTGTCCGGCCATCTGGATTCAGCGAAAGTGTACACATTTATTACAGAACAACTAACCACTGAATGAACCTAATGGAAGGTGGCAGCAGAGAGCATTCAAATGGGGCTATAGACAACCCTACTTAGAAACCATTTATATGGCAGAAATGACTTTTAAACAGCTGTTACCACTGTAGTGACCGCTATGAGCCAGAGTTTACCTTGATCAACGAACATCACGCCAGTGTTTACAGAATGTTTGTGTGCTGGTTTTATATCAGGGACAGATGAACAGTATCAAATCACTGTATACAGTGTTTATTCGTTGTAGAGAAGACATTTGTTCCCAGCACCCCACTATTTAATGTATTCAACCTAAACGCCACACTGTGGTGGCAACGTTGAGGCTGACAGTTTTTAGCAACAACAGCAGAAAATGCCAAATGTTTGTAAATAAGTAATGAGCCACCAGTGAATGATGCCCTGTTGTCTTCTTGTTAACACATTACTTGGTTAAGTTGTGATGATCCTAAAACTGGCTATCACACCTCTCTGTGTGAATAGGAACTGCCAGTTCTTTACATGCCTTACTGGTGAACTGTACAGCACTACTGAACAACACACAGTTCTTTCAGTGCTTTGTTTAATTAATTCCCCCTCTATGTAATAGGAATCTCTGAAGTTTCAGTAGAAATAAAAGTTAAACTAAAGAATGTCTGTACACTCCTGCACATACTACTCAGTGCTCCATTTCATACATGGCCCAGATGCAGATAAATGCAGAAGGATTAAAAATACGTTGGCAAATTCATTTGGTCAATACTGACCCTTTCAGGTCATTATCTGTGTGCATGTTATCTATATACATACAGTAGTTGGTATGTCTACACAACACACAGCAGACTCATCATACACACTCTGTGGATGCAACAGCAGCAACTTTTCTCCTTCTGCCAAAAGACACAAACTAATAATATCTGCTGCATTCAGGAAATGTAGGTGTGAAACGGCTGCTCGTGTCAAGTCTATAGTGGTATAAGTTGTTCGAGCTTTTTGTAAAAGGGAAGAAGCACAAGGAGGTTATACAAATACAAAAAACAGGCAATGTAACTTCTGTCTTTGCAGTTTGAAGAACAGTTTTGACATAGCCAGTGGCAGCACAGTGAACAGAGCTGGATTGGAGATGGGACCGACTGTGTTCTGTGTTGGTCTTATCCTGTAAGTACATTTTGACTTTTTCCTGTTTTGAAACGGTGCTTGATCAAGTTGAGTGAATGGAGAAGGATTACAGATATCACTGGTGGAATTTGTGTCTCTGAAGTCTGAACAGACAGTAGACTTTTATCAACCATGATGCCTGGTGCCTGTGGGTCCCTATAATAACCCTGGTTCACATGTTTAACCAGGGATAACTCAGCCTCTGGCAATTGTGCAAACACATGTTATCCATCGATGGAAAAAGATTGATTCTTGAGTTTTAGGTACCTGCTTATTCTTATGAGTTTCGAGCCATTGCTCCGAGCGTTAAGAGTGAATGATTGGAGGTTACGACTCCAATCGTCTCTACTGACTGGGGATTTCCTAACAGAGACGATCATTTATGTAGCGAACGAAAAGATCGGTTGTCACTGAGAATCAATCTTTAAAAAAGTCCATTCTGGCTGGGGCGTACTTTACTTGATGGGCACTCAGGCAGCCAATCCCATGTGAGGACAGACTAGGGATCCTACCATTTTTGTTTAAACGGCTCCAAACACAGAGTATAAAGGTACGGGGCCAGGTACAAGCAGAATAACAAGGAGCATAAATGAAAATTAAACAACATTAACAATATAAGTGTACTTTTTTTGGAACAAAACAAAATGCATAATTGTACTTTAAGTATTTATTATTTTCATAGCCACATTAATTTTGATTTTGTTTTATTCAAAAAATGCTGAATATTCGCATTTCCCCATTCATAAGTTTTGAAGAGAAGCCGGTGAGGCAGCGCGAGCTGAGCCCTCACCTTGGATTATCAACCCCATTCACTAACTGTATATAATGTAGCCGATCCTGCAGTAAGTTGACCAATGTTTAATGTTCATATTAGAGTTCTGTGTTTTCCCCACGGTCTGTGATACGTTTGTAATGAGTGTGAGAAGGGAGGGGGGCTGGGAAGCGAAGGAGAGGGGAGAGCCTGATGTGAAGTAAATGGAGCCCGACTGAAGATTGAAGTTGAAGTTTGAGGTTGTGCTTTTCGTGATGTTGATTTGGCGTGGTTACGGGCCGACAGTAACCAAGACGTTCTGCAATAGAAGACAGTTGTTTTAATAATAACGCCTCATATTTGCACGAACGCTACATGGTGTCAGAAGTATAACCGCCAAAGTTTGAATGGCTTAACCTCCGCTAGCGCGGCTAGCCCGGACCTGGCTAATTCATGGCAGAACAGCGGAAAATGACGAACTATAATTCGTCCGAAAATCAAAGAGAAGCCGATGGACAATGCATATGGCCGGTATATCAGGGCAACTGAGGCAGAGTTTCCACCGTGCCTTCCGAGAGCATGTTGCTCACATAAAGCAGTCGTGCTAGGAGGCAGGCTATATAGAGCTGGTCTCGGCTCGGTTAGCGCGGAAGAGGCGCCGCGGGAGAACGCGCACGGAGCGGAGCGCCGCAGGAAGCTGAATGTTAAACAAAGATGCGCGGCGCCCGCTATAACCGGTTCAAGTGAAGACGCCGAATACTCCGGTAAAGGCGGACTGGGGAGGCCTTCCACCCCAAAGTTTTGAACTCTTAACACGGCTGCATTCCGGTCCAGGACAATAATAGCGCTCCAGCTAGGCCCTGTGCCTTACAGAGTGAAGCTTTGTCATGCTTGCAGCTTCTGCCCAGCCGAAAGAGAGGACTAAGGAAGCTCTAATGGGAGCTCTGCAGCACCGTTTTGACAATGCACCCACCTGGTGATCTGCCTCAGACTGTCAAACAGGAAGAGGCAGGCAGGAGCCGCTCGCGGCAGTGGCTAAAGACATTGAAACCCTGACAAGGAGAGCGTACACGCAAACAATGTCCCCTGAAGTGCATAGTGAACTGGCCAGGGACCAGTTCATCCGGCCATAACCTCCCAGGGAGCTGCGCATACAGACACAACTAACCTCAGCGGCGCCCCTATAATCTGGCAAGAGGCGCGCTGGGGACTGCCTTGGAAAAGAGATCATCGGCGACACCACACGTAATGGCATTCGGCAGAGGACTGACTGAATTGAGATCCGTGCTGCGTTACAGCAAGACGCCACAACAGCAACAACCGTCCTCAAGAGAGGCCCTCCTGTGTGTTGGGTTCAAGTCCGGTCATATCATTGTGAGGTGCTTCAAGCACTTGTGTCCAGTGAAACGCCTCCGGGTCTGTGTAGATGGATTGACAATGGTACAACAAAAATAAATACAACTCTATAAGCATGAAAAATAGAACGGTATAAGAACGAATAGAATTTCAAGGACAATTAGGAAGAAACCTCAGTAAAAAGCTTTTGATTTAAATATTACATATTCTCTCACAAACAGGCCTATTTTAATTTATATTTTAATTATTTCCCTAATTTAATAAAGGTGGGGTCCTATCGCGCGGCGCGGGTCACAGCACAAGCTCAGCTGAAGACTGGAAGTCTTTTGGTTAAGCAACATTGTTTTCTGACCTGTAAGGTTGTCTCTGAGTAAAAGAAATGAAGTTACTAACTGTCCATTCTGCTACAGGTTTATTTCATCTACTGACAATCAGATACCTCATCATTTCTATCTGAACCCTTGAAAAGAGGAAATTCAGCCTGAGGTTCAAACTAAACGTCTGCTGTTTCATAGATACTAGTTTGATGCTTTCAGCTTTCAGCACCCAGCAGAGAAACAGTTTTGTGCTGACAAACTACTACTAGACTTTCTGAAGCAGACAATTCTCTAATGCAACATTCCTTCATTTGTTACTTGTTTGATATTTACTCCACTGCATCATAAGACTAGTGCATAGTGGCAAACAAAGTCTTGATAACTATTGATCATATATGATCTTTTCAGGAGTCAGACATAGAAATGAATAACAGTAGAATGCGACGGCGCGTGGTGAAAAGTCAGCGTGTCCGAACAGCTGCGAAGGGCGTCGTGGCGAGTGACGGCGTGCGGGGGATAGTCTCACTGTTATTTGGATGCTACTGAATAGATTCTTTCTCTCATATCTTTACCAACTCAAACGAAGTTACTACAGTGTTTGTATTAGCAGTACGCTGACAGAGGCCGTCAACTTAGCGTAAAAAACACAAGTAACACCCAGAACAGTGGTCTGAGATGTTTGTGGGGCCTGGATGTGAGGATTATCTCATATTGATGTGAAGTGTAACTTTCTTCGTTTTCTCACGGTTTTCTTTCTTCCTCTTCAAAGCTGCAGTTGTTGCTTCCTGGTAGGAAGTTGAAGTCTTTGACAGAAGCAGATTGACACGTTGTCAGTACGTGATCTCAGACAAACACAGTAAACAACTCAATAACAGTCATGATACACTGGATATATACAATATAAGACACACAAATATATTTGTTTTATGTAAAGTGTTGAAATAAATATTTACTCCTAAGTTTCGTATGGTTGTAAGGTTTGATAGAATCAAGTGTGAACTGAGTTTTGTATTTGTAATCAGTAGGAGGACAGGGAAGTGTCACCGGTTCTGTGTCAAACCCAGTGTAGTGCTTTGATTTAGTGAAGACAGAAGGAAGTGGATGGACTAACAGACAGAAATAAACATTAGCAGAACCCCATGATCTCATACTGACATGAATCTTTCTTTTTGTCCTCACATTTCACTGTTTTCTCTTCATAGACTGCAGTTTCCAAGTTTTCTATTGATACAAACAGGAAGTATTTCTCAGAACAACAACAAGTGTCCATTGCTGGATGTGAGGATGACACACTTTTCTGTGTGTTCTGTTGTTGACCTTGAGTACCAACTATTTATCTTCATACATGTAGGCAGGGTTTTGACAGGTGGAATCTGATGTAGTTCAGGAGCCAACAACTGTGTTGAATAGTCACAGACAGATAATAAATTGGTTCTTCATTTGTTACATTTTATTCACTAATCGCTGGTCCCATATGTAACTGGAAATGTCATTAAGAAGCCCAGTATTTTTAAATTTTTCTTACTGTTAAGTTTTGACTTTTATTTCAGTGTTGATACACTCCTCTACTGTGGACATGCTCAAGGTCATTTCTCTATTTATTATTTTATTTATTTATTCATTCTAGATTAGTCCTCCGCCCTACTTCATCCCAGTAAGTCCTGTCCTCTACAAACGTCAGCTTATTTATTAAGTTTCATCTTTGTATTCAAAAACATATTGTTCTGCTCGGGAATCAAATAATAAAAACCTTTGTAAATACCCCACAGTGTGAAACTCTTGTTGGCTGTATTAATCTTTCCTGATTTCAATAAGGAAGATCAAGTAAGCGAAGAATGAAGATTTATTGAGAAACATAAACGTACAAGGTGACAGTTTATCAGTCAGACTCTGAAAAGTAACAATATCATATTATGAATCTTAGATGCAGCAACTATATACAGAGGGACCCCGCGATTTTAGAATGCTGGTGGTGGAGAAGAAGTTGCGAATGCTGAGGATTGACTTCTAGGGTGACAAAGCATGAGAGGAGGGTCGGGAAGTCCTGGCAGACGGAGTGGACAGAATTAACTGTGACTTTAAAGCACAGGGAGAAGGGATTTTAAATCAGATGAGCTCTGACGCCACAATAAAATGGACACAAATCACTTAATTAATTAATTAAATTAAATGATGTATTAATACACACTTAGTCTGTACAAAATACTGGAACTGAAAAGCTTGATAAGAGAAAATGTGACACATATCTTTTTTTATTTAATTTTATTTTATTATGAGCTGATCATTACTGCTGTGGAGATGTAACCATATCTTAACATTTTTATAACATCAGATAGACCCAAGCCACAACTGACATCAGGACCAACAACCATACCAGTAAACCCTAAAAATGGTAGAGTTTTCTTCTGTTGATTTCATGTTTCTGTTTGTGTCGCAACTGTTCAAATCTAGTGGAAACAGTTTCCAACAAGTTGTTGTAACACGCCAAACACAACTGCCTCAGATATTCAGAGGTGAGAAGATCACTCTGACATGTGAGGTCCAGGGAGGTGAAGACACTGAGTGATGATAAAATGAGAACACCCAGGTCATCTACACACTGGACAGAGCAATAAAATACGGGACTTTCACTGCTTCTGAGTCCAGCAGTGGAGACTTACATGTGTAGGATAACTCAGAGATGACTCATATTCTTCACAGAGTGGAGTGAAGCCATCACACTGTCAGTAACTGGTAATCATGTTTGATGTGTGTGCATTCTGATTTTCTTGTAGAGGTGTTCGAGAAGTGTGCATGATCTTCAGTTTCATCACTGAGTTTATCTTGATTGTCAGTACTGATAAATTAGTTTTGGCCTGACGACAGCCATCTGTAGAAGAATGTCAGTCAGTATAAGGATGACAACATCACATTCGGTTACAATAAAAGTCAAAATTCATCACAATTACATATTTATTTTGTCAAAACACATTTAACTGTCAAAGATTAACAAAAAATCACATAACCATTGATTGGTAGATTTGGAATTTACCTAATTTTTCTATAATTAATTGGTGATTTAAGGAGTTAGACTCAGTGGACATCATTACTTTTTTCAAACTCACCAGCACTAAACCAAAGGCCGCTGAGTGCTGACCCCAGAGATAATCCAGTAGGAGGCAGTTGTGACTCTGACCTGCTCAGTGACGACATCATCTGGAGGAAATACTACCGGTAAAAAAAAAGACGCAGAGATAAAGTCCTCTGAACCTCTGACCACATAAACAACATGCTGGTTTCTATTCAAATTGGACAATGAGAGTCTCTCAGGAAGGACTAAGTAACTGGTGCAGAGGAGGAAGAGGAGAACCATTTACTACCCAGATACAGTGATTCAGTCAGGATCAATGGAATGGGTGAGTTTGAAAAAAAGGAGTAACCAAAAAATGCAGACATCCAATGTCTATCTATGGATACATCAAGTCTTCTGTTTTGATGTTTGAATTTTTGTGTCCTTTAGTAATGAATCTTGAACATGAACAGTTCCAACAAGGCGACTGTGACTCTCCAACCCAACTGTCCTCAGATCTACAGAGGAAAGGAGATTACTCTTCAATGTGAGATCCGATGGAAGAGACACTGAGTGGGAGTATGAATGGAGAACTACCAGTTCATACAAACTCCAAATCTAAATGAGTTCAGGAAAATCTGATTCTTCACTCCACACTGGAGACTACTAAGTGTAAAGGAAGAATGAACAGGAACAACAGTCTTCAACTAGAGTGGAGTGGATTCCTTCAGATTGACTGTAAATCATCAGTAAGTCCCATGCATAGTTCACAGTCATCACGTATTAACTGTAATTCATATTTTATATTATAATATTTTATTAAGAGGTCACAGACAAATCATATTAAGATAAATTAATACCAACTTCACCAGACACACATGTTGAATGTAATCTACATCAGTACATAGTAAACATGTATTTCATTCTGATAAAACCTCTTTCACCAGTAAACAACCTGTCCTACATCTGTGTCTCCATCATGGCTGAGTTCCTGGAGCCTCAGTAATCTGAGCTGTGGAAGGTTGAACAACCATCTGCAAGAATGAGGTTTTTACTGGTATAAAGCTTCCTGATCTATCACACAAAGTATCAAATATTACAACTATGAGCTGCTTCCTGTTAGCATCAATGGAACTGAACAATATTCCTACATCATTGATGGACAGAAACACACACAGCAGGATTGTGTGTAGAAGCTTGAAGGGAAGCCAGTGTTTTACACTGATGACAGTCCACCTCAGTTTTTGTCTGGTCCTGGAAGGTCATTCTATGTTCATGACTTTCTTTATCTTTCATTAACCCGTGTGTTAGTCCTGCTTCCAGTAAAACATTCTTAAAACTAAAGACTGGCTCACATGTTAAATATATGTTTAACCATTTTATGTTCCTGTGTGGTTGAAATAGTTTAGAGATGTATTTCATTACTTTATGTAACTCACATTTATTTGAAAGCTGTTTAAATATTATTTTTTATTTTATCGTGTATATTATGTACAGTAATTTCATGAGGTGTGACTCTATCATCATGGTTGATTTTCAGATTTCCATTACATCAGCGTCTCTCACAGTGAATCCTGACAGAGTGCAAGACTTCACCTCTGACTCTGTCTCTCTGAGCCTGTGAGGGAACTGATACTGAGTGGAGAGTGAGGAGGTTTACTGATGATGCGGTCCTCCTGTCACACTGTTTCTACCTGGGGGACAATGACTGGATCAACTTGTACATTATCCAGATCCCAGTTCTGATAAATGCAGTGTACTGGTGTGAATTCTGGATCAGGAGATTCAGCAACGCAGTCAAACATCACTGTCCATAGGTACAGATTCAGTTGTTCCAGTTATCTTTGGCTGTAGAATTTAAGTGAAAATCTCCTTCCTCTAGTCTATCTTCTTATGATCAAATCATTTCTTTCACGTTTTCAGGTTTGCAGCCAATACTAAATAGAACAAAAGTATTATACAGTGTTAATACTTGGTATTCATTCAATTATTTTTGAATAGTTTTGAATAATTTTAAATCATCTAAAACTTTTAATAATTTGTTTAGAGAGGCAGTTTAAATGTGTTTTTGTTTTTTATAAACAAATACTGTATATTGATGCTCAGATAAATATTCCCTGAACTGCTCATAGCAAATAAACCAACACTGAAGCCTTTCCAACATTGTGTCAGGGTTATTTTAAAGTCTACACCAGCTGATCTCTGACTCGACACTAACATTGTTTGGTTGTTTTCCCAGCATGATGGTATCAGCCTGGTGAGCCCTGTCCTTCCTGTCACTGAGGGAGATTCTGTTTCTCTTGGCCTGCAAGTTTTGAAGACACAAAAAAGTTTCTTTCTACAGTGTTTTTCTATCACAATGGACAAACTCATCCAAATGATACCAGAGAGGAGCTGATCATCTCTGCAGTGTCAAAGTCAGGATGAAGGACTTCCTACATTGTCAGTCCTCAGAAAACAATCACCACAGAGTTGGAATGGCTGTAACATGTGAGTTAGTTTTTCAGTTTATTTTTTAATAGTAGTAGTCGTCATATGAAAAGACCATTTGTAAGTTGATTTATACTCATAGTTAATTGAAGCTTCATTAATACTTACAGCATGGTCCCAGGTCTGAAGCTTCATCAATTCTTCTTCTATTGATCGTTGGATCTGGTTTTGTGGAATTTTCACTGATTAGATCTCCTGCTGCTGCTTCTTTGATGCTGCAGAAAAATAAAGGTGAGAATTTCCAGTTGATCATTTAACTAAGAATAACTGAAAATCTGATCTTATGACATGAAGTTGAAGAACACATTGTACCTATTTGTATTTGTCTCTTATTCCAGATGCATGGCAGTAACTGTGGGCAACACTCTTGTCATCATCTTGACATCATAACAATACTTTCCATGTTCCCTTATTAAACTCCTTCTGCTTTAGTCTCTCTCAGTCTCTGAACATCAATCCAAGGCTCTGCGTACACAGCAGCAACAGTGAACCATAATGAAACTAAAGTTTACTCCTCTATTCTCATGGTCATCCTTTCCACTCATTCTTTTCACAAACGATTTCTAACACCCACTTTGACTTTTCAATCAAAGCTCAATGACTCATTGGATGTTGTCTTGATTTTCTTCTCTGACCTGTAAGCTGATGTTTGTGTCTATGAATCAATCAGAGGCTCTGGAAACCACAGAATGGTACAGTAGAAACTTTGATTCTTGTGGAGCTGTCAGACATTAGATTATTATCAGTGACTCATCTAACTCATGGAAACATTCCTGATGCATTTATCTTAACAGGATGCAGGATGACATGGAGAGCTCTGACTACAATAATGTTAATCCTAATGCAGTGAAAGTAAAAATTGTTTCAGACTCCACCACTAGATCAGGAGTAATCAAATTACATTTACAGTTAAAATGCATCATATCATTCTTTATCATGTCATTAGAAGTAACCATAGGTCAACTTGCTGTTTTATTACATCCACTTCCACACTAAGAAATACATTTGCAAAAAAATATGCATTCATAAACTTGTGTTTCTGCCTCTTCATTAAGCAAAACATCAAGTTGTACAAGAATTTCTTTAATTTCAGCAACAAACGTTAATCTTTTTCAATATAAAACATCACAAAGAGAATACATTGTTAAAATAGCCTTTTGTTTCATTAAAGTATATTAATTTTCTTACCTATAAATAATTTACAAAGCCAACAATGTAATATACAGTATTATCATAATAGCAACCAACAATGCTCAAAATTAAAATTGTACAACAATAATACATCTCTTTACAGATGTTAAAAGGAGCTACATAAATGTACCAAGCTTTTGAGTAGTTTGTGTGGGAGTCAAACTGCAACACTAGAACATTCATTTATGTATTTTGACATATCATCACAAAATGATCACACAATTGCACAGATTTCATATAAAAAAATACAATTATTGAAGCCTGCATGATGAACAGTGAATTATGTATTTTTAAAAGTGATCTGACCAAAAGCGCTACAGTTGCAATGAAGAATGATTCACCCTATTGCAAATTATGTTCATTGGCAGAATAAATACATTTAGCCGTGTTTTGCAACAAATCAATCAAGAACAATTTAAATAGTTCAAACACTACTATAAATATTACAAGTGTTTCTCCAAATTCACACAAGATGCCATTTTAAAGTCGGCAGCTCAAATCCTCAAAAATAATTCGACCCCTTGCATGACCTTCATCTTTAGTAATTTGGTAGACGCCCCCTTTGCAGTTATGAACAAAATGAGATGTTTGCACTGGCTAACAGTGGCAACTCAAAGCCAACACGATTATCAGAATCGTTGAAAAGCATTTTATTGTCTGACTTATGCCTTTCAACTAAAATATGGAATGATTTTTTTCTTACCTCAACTTTCACACGTACTACTCTTTTTTTGAGAAGCTGCACAGCACCAAATCTCTTCTGTTTTTTGTTTTTTTGTCAGTTGTCAAACATTAATATTTCTGAACAGCAGCAACAGAATATAGTGGAGACAAATAGATCAACCGTGCTGTTACGGTGCCAGTCAAATGGCTAAAATGCTTCTAGTTGGTAAAGGAATATTCCATTTTTACCTGAAAATGTATCTTGTACTTGATTTGGTAGTGACAACATTTCTAGGAAGAACAGCTGAAGAAACACATGAACCGTGTTTGTCATTACTAAATTAAAAATGTAACAACAAACCTGAACGTAACATATTTTTGAGTTCATGCTCTATAAAGACGACAAAAGAGTGCTGTGAAATATTCCTGTTTCATTAAAAACAGGCCAGAGAGCATCATTACGTCTTTGTTTTTTCACATTTCATATTTTCACTGTCAGTGGATTTTTTGTTTCCGTCCAAAAAAGAAGACATCGTACAGCAAAGCAAGAGACTCATGGACAAATGACACGAAAAACAACGTGTTGACAACATATCTAACAACAGTTTATCCGTCCTTTCGTTTTCATAATGGGTCGCAGTGTTTGAAAGATTTACATGATCTCGCACAAGTTCTTGGAGATCCTGACCTGAAAAGTTCAGAACTGCTTCTAGTGGATTTGTGTTTGTGTTCATTAGCTTCTTCTCTGGTCCCCTCAGTCATTGTTTTTTACACGCATGGATTTTTCTAGTCATTTATATCACAGTATACATGATGTACATTTTTTATGATTTTGGTGTTTGTGATTATAAATAAATATAACTTTGTTTTATATTGTTTAAAGTCGTCAGCTACAGATTGTCTATACTAGACTTTTGATTAATCGTCCAATGAGCACAGCTTCAAACGCCTAGTGAACAGGTGGTCATAATGATTATGACTGATAGTGTTATTGAATATAGTTTTGTGCATGTGGTATGGTGTCATGTATGTTATGTGTATAGAATTTGTGTGTCTCCCTCTCTTGCTCTCTCTGCTGTAGTCCTCAGGGAGAGTGATTGTTGCTGCCAGCCTTGTGAAGAGCTGTGGATTGCTCATACTCCACAATCAGAGAAGGCATGGACATTTGAAAAGCTTCAGTTGTGTTGCTCTCCTCTCCCTACTCTCTCCTCTCTCTCCTCTCTCTCTTCTTTGTTGGATAGTAGGTTTGTGGTGGGACTAGGACCAAGGTAAGACTGGGGTAACCCTCTACACCTGCAACACTACGACCACTATGTTATCACATTAGGTTATTTTGGCAGCCACGATTGTATTTTTATTATTTTTGGATGTTTTTTAGCCAGTAGAGTCAGGCCTTTTCTTTTCTTTTCTTTTCTTTTCTTTTCTTTTCTTTTCTTTTCTTTTCTTTTCTTTTCACACAGATAGTTGAGCTAGGCTCATTTTGATTGTAATTTGTCTATTTTATATGGCACAAGCCCCACCTTTTAAGTCCACCACCACACACCCCCCCCCCCCCCGGCCACCCCCCCGGGGAAAACAACAATTTAAAGTAAATATATAACACAAATTGTTTAACTAAAGACTGTGGTGTACCTTTTCTTTTAAGTATGTTAAATATATCTCTTTTCTTTAACTGCCTCCCATCACTCGAGTTTTTCCTTTTGTTGATTGTCTGCGTTACCGTTTCCAAGAAATGGAAACGTAACAATGCACAACATCCATGGCATTTGTTACAAAAATAAAAATATCTGAAAAAAATGAAATGTGTGTATATATGGAGACAAGTTAGACAGATTTAAAACATAGAGTATGTTTCTTCAAGTATTTAAAAATGTGATTTTAGCTGATAGCATGAGAAGCAATGTCATGTTGTATGTACGATTTTGGGCGTTTTATTTAAGTATACTGAATCTGTTGTGCAGACACAACTCTGCATGGCAACACCTGAACGTATGATCAAGCTGCTGTGAACAAATGTACAACCCTATCATGTTATCACATCACTAAAAATGTAAGTAACGCCTGAAAAATAGATACAATTTGCACTTCACTGTAATGTAATAAAACCCCAATAATGTAAATAGCTTAATCAACCATGGCAATAAAATATCCTGACTGATATTGTGATAACATTTTTACAGATAACATAATAACCTTATTAACGTTATTGGAATTTATTAGCACTTTTTGTTAGGAAGTTTTTTTTTTTTTCAAAGCTGAATAGATGTAAAATTTGACAGATAATGTAATATAATGTCCCAATTGGGACAGGGACATCAACTACATCCATGTCCCTACCGAGTGGTGATCGGACTAGGCAGAATTCCAGCTCAGATGCTACTGAGCAGCACTAGATCTCACTTTAGATTTCCCGAATACAAAATGTAGAAGTCTGGACTGAAAATGAACATATATATTACATTAGACTTAACTTAGACAGAGTTAGATGACCACAAGGAAATTAATTTGATCATAGCATCTAATTGAACACAAAAAGATGACTGTTTTACATCTGGATCGAATATGGAAAAAAGAAGTTCTGTAACCTTCACTATGGCAGCGAGCTGAATCAATCTGCTGGAGAATGAGCTCCTCTGAACCTCTAAATGTTTGGATGTAAGAATAGTCCACAATGGAGACAGTTTATCCAATGTCCTCCTGTCCCTCACTGACACAAAATGACTCCAACTCCCACCAGATCACTTGTCCAGCCTTTACTGATGAATTAGTTGAATCCTACCGATGTCTTTTTGCTGTACTACTTCTCTAACAAACCACAGCAAAGAACCGGGCACTCGCAACAACAGCTAGTAAAAGACTGCACACAGGACTGATTAATTTAACTTCCACACATTGAAAGACTGAGCCAGAGGGGCTGAAATCCAGTTATCTTTGTACTCTGGAGCCATGTGGACACTGAAAGTCCTAGAGCACAACGAGTGAAAGTCTTCTGGTACCAGGACTACCCTCCTAGTCTGTGGATTGTTAGCCTCCTGATCCTGAAACACTCTCCAAACCACACGTTCTCAAACACCTTCCATTCCTTGATGTGTAAATTCATTGAACTTTGGGATTCATTTGGACTTGGAATATTTAATTTGATTTTGGAAAACTTGTGGGAAGGATGTTGATGGGTCGCTTGAGGAACGTTTACTCTGAATTTCGCATGAACTTTGGGGAGAATTTTGGATCGATGACTGAGGGAATTTTTGGAACATGTGAATTGTTTTTGTTTGTACTGTCGGGCATTGGATGTTAATTGAACTGTTTTGGGGCATTTGGTGTCCTTACCTGTGGGAATTGACTTTATGTTATTGACTGATGACCAGGGGGAATTCAGGTTTTTTGTGTTGAAAATCTTGTCCCATAAGAGTTTCCTGTATTTCAGTGGCCCTGCAATTATGTTAAAAGACAAACAAAAGGCACATATCCTGACTTTTGACCTTCATTTTCACTTTATGTATCGAATCGTTAATTTCTTTAGCCAGGTCTTCAACGTTTTTTCAGGACCCCAAACGATGATAGATTTAAGTAGGGACCACCTAACCTACTACATGTGTTCCTATATTAAACTCGACCTAGTTATAAATATACATTATTATTATCATTTTGTCATTCAAATATTAAGTCTATTCAAATAATACACAGGTTCAAATATTCATTGTTTTAAAATTTTAAAATCTGTATATTTTTATATATAAACATCTGCAGTGGATCAGAACAAGATTCCTACATCAATGATGACAGACCACACACATCAGGATATGTTTGTAGAGCTGAAGAGGAGAACCATGTTTTACACTGATTACAGTCCACCTCATTTTGTGTTTTGTTTTTCAATACATGATACATAATTATTTCGAACAAAACTAACTGAGCAAACTCATCGAAGATAACTATTTTTAAAACTCTTTAAAGAGGACTGAAACACATAAAAATGGTTATGATCATTTAAAGAAGGGATCTCGAAATAAAGGTTTATTCAAGTTTAAGCACTGATGGCGAAAGGATTTCAAAATCCTGCCATCTATGTTTCACTGTTAAAGACCAGGGCACCGCTATTACTGTTTGTGTCACAACTTGTCCAGCTCTCATCCGTACTGAGCACGACGATATACACTGAACTGACAGGACGAGAGAGCAGATTACAAACACCAATGGAAGGAGGCTATGTTCTGCATTGCACCTGGATGTTGAGAGTTTTTATAAATTCAAGACTGGAAAACCTGTTTTATCTCCATCATCTGCCTCTACACCAACACCGTTCTTGATGTTTGCTAGCTACACTCAAAGGGAAAATCTGGAGACTGGAATTTACATTTTAACACTTGGATTCTTAAGAGGTTCCAAGTAGAGATTGCAAAATGCACAAAGAAGAAATGGGAGAGATACCCACAACTTAGATTTTATTGAAAACAACAAGTGAGCTGAAATAGCTGGTTCATTCATCAGCTGAATCAAAGGTTTAAGAATGACACTTTCATATCTTTTTTGAGGGGTTTGCAGCTTTTTTAGCTATGGTGCTTAACCTTAAATCATCTGACCACCACCATAGAAGTGCTACCAACCCTCTCCTTCGCGGTTCGTCTCCATACAGGAGCCGCTGAACCTTCTTTAATCGAAAATGATCTCTCAACCCTCCTTCTCGGTCAATGGCTCAAAGACATAGTCCATTGGTAGTTATAGAAAAATCCCTCTTTCTGCCTCCATCCCAATGACATATTTTTCTCCTAAACAGCGTTTTCTTTGATAGCGTCAAAAGCAAACTAACCCACCAGTGACATAACTTAGGATGATGTAAAATAAAGATGGCGGATAGTACGCCTCCAAAACGAATCATAAATGCATTTAAAGAGCTGCTTTCTTTAAAATGGCGATTTTTTCGGATGTTGTATTCAGCATTATGTTTAAAATATTGTACACAGATATTATGTTGGCGTCTGTTCAGTTTGTTTCCATGTCCTCTATAAAACCAAGTTCATCTTCCACTCCTCCAACATTAAAAAGGCATGACTAGTTAGGTTTTAGTAGTTTCTGTTATTTGGTGTTTAAAACTGACGGCTCAAACAGTCGGCATGTATTATAATATGGTGCAATGATCCACATGTTTAAAGCTCATTTTCACGTGGGCCTCCTTAACTGCACTTTTAATGTTTCTTTCTTCAGATGTGAACACAGCAGCATCTCTCAGGTGAGTCCGTTGACAAAGAGCAGCACTCCCTGGGTCAGTCTCACAGAGCAGTGAAGATCTCCAGGAGAGAGTGATTGAGGTTCAACTGATGCAGGCCTCAGCCTGAGTGTAGTAGGTGGGAAAGAAAACGCTGTAGCTCTACAGCACAGTCCACCAGTACAGGACACTGAAGGAGTGTACTGGTGTGAGTCTGGATCAGGAGAGTTCAGCAATGCTGTCAGCGTCACTGTCCAGGTATGTAGTTCATGCAATGGTATCTAATCCCCGTCAGGAACAACATCTGGATCACAAAGACAAGTCCTTGTGTGTAAATCAATGTGAATGTAGCAGTCTATCAAAGAGCGCACTTAAATCACATTTGAAACATGACACCTTGCTTTTCCCAGTTTAAATCCACTCTAACACTCTTTAGACGCGTCCTTGGGTGAAGGTCATCCTTCCCTGAAGCCCTTCCAAAACTCATTATATTAAATATTTTTTCATGCTACATCCTTGTTTCAATGTTATTCTTTCAAGATTAGCATTTCGTACTGGACTACTCAGACCAGGAGTAGAACAATAATAATGCATTTGTTTTATTTTGCGCTTTTCCCATTTTTAGATGCTCAAAGCAATTTGCAATTGAATGCAATTATCATTCACACACACAGTCACACCGGTGGTGGTAAACTACCTCAAGGCAGTCACAGCTGCTCAGGGGCAAGAAATGTAGCTCCAATTTTGCGTCTACCCTCTACGACCACCACCACACAGCTCCCTCTCCATCAAACACCAGGGAGCATCTTGAAACCACGGAGATCTGATCTGTACCGTTACACAACTCACATAAGGACATTAAATCCAACCTTGGCTTCATTTGACTCTGTAGGTGATGCTTGTGTCTATGAATCAATCAAAGGCCCTGAAGACATTGAACATGGTACAGTATGTTCAGTAGTGAGGAAAGTTTTGAACAGGAAGTTACGAAGGAGTATTAGGGCCAGCCAAAAAAAAGAAAAAGTCAGGCACAAGAGAAAAAAAAAGAAGAAGAAAAAACAGGCGGAAAAACAAGCGAGAACTTGACCACAGTACCACACTTAAACGCGACTGACGGCTGGATTCCTCGCATTTCAACAACCAATATCCCTGCATCCAGCTATTTCATTTTGTATAATGCGCCACCCTACAGACAAAGAGTTAATGGTTGTAATAAAAAAACTGTTTCATTTTAGTCCTAACATCCTCAAATGAGTACTTGCTGAGTAGTGACTTTGTAGCTCATTGCTATTCAAAAAAATGTGTTCAATTGTGAGTCATATCCAACTGGAAACGTTTACTAAGCGTAAATTAATAATTTTTTGACTTTGCTACCACTAGATGGCAGACAAAAGTGTCCACTAATGAGAACAATTGGTTTAAATGAAGCAGAATAAGCTGCAATAAAACTAAAACTTCATGTCCCCATATAGACGCAGGACTCAGGAGATGAAGTTCCTCCTGAACGTTGTGCAGCTCTGATCTACATCGCACTTGAGGTTGTTAGAGTCTAATGCTGCTGATAGGTTTGACCAATTCAAAAATCCAAGCCTCGATTAATTAGTTCAAACTCGGTCTGTCAAGATGAGACAACAATTTACAACAAAAAGAAAATTAAAAGTTGTAGACACCTTTTTCCGAGTTTAGTGAATTCATATTTAACATGAATCTTTTTTAAACACTAGAAATGAGAAGATTTTCCTGTAAATGACTGAAGATCAAACATGTCACTATATTCAGATAATCCAGGATGTCACATTATTCTTTAGAATGAGCTTAAAAACATCACTAAGGAAGGTGATGTTTTATGTGAAACATCCACATAACAGCAGAAGTAGAACAAACAAGCAGTTGAGACCTTTTAAAGACCAGGTATCAACTAAATAACAGAAAATTATCATCTGATCCATTAACAAGAGAAGCAGAAACCAGAGGAGAGCTGTGTTTTACCTCTGCTGTGAAGACTGGATCATCCTCCAGGTTGATTCAATTACAACAGTCCCGTCTAGACAAAGATACCTTCTTTCTGTTTGTACAGTTGAAACCTCAAGTGTGGCTTTTGGTTTCAAGAAGAAGGTCTGATGTATGGAAAAGATCTCTTCCATAAGAACAGGTAAAGCCAAGAGTGACAAAGGTGAGTCAAGTCTACTTCCCACCTGCAGCAGTGATTTGTTGGAACAGGATTGATCTTTATGTATGTGGCTCACTGGAGCCAAAGTAAATATTATTGTCGTTTGTTTTTACACGTTGTCTTGTATTTCTTTTAGTAAAGTAGTTTCTTTTACATTTTTAGTGAAGAAACTGGATTGTATTTTTAGTTTTAAGTGACTGAAACAATCCTCTGTCTTGTTCACAGGAAAATCAGCTCCTGCAGCAACTGATGAAACATTTTATTCAGAAATCAAACAGAACATCTTCATGGTAAAAAATATAACATTGATTTCTAAGAATAGATCTCTGTTGTGCTTACAGACTACAGGAGTTTTTGGTCTGATTTGTTCCTGATTCCACCCTCCTGGTAAATAGAGGATAAATCATCAGATTATCTGGTAACGTAAGGTTCACACATGTAATTTTAAGATTTCTGAACTGCTCACATTAAACCTGAATGACATCAAACAAGTTTTAGATCATCTAGGATTAAGCAGAAGTTAGCATTGTATGACTTGATATTATTTTTGTCTATTTCCTTTCAGTCAATAGAGATCTTATCAACAAAAACCATCTAATTAGAATCATATAATGAAGCTACTTCACAAGAAATGCAGCTATTTAAAGACATAAACCAGCTGAATGGCTGCTTTTTAGTGCAGATGTTATTTTCATAAAAGCTTCAGATTTGTAGAATGTAGTGATCGTGTGGCTTTTAATATGCAGCATCTTTCCAGTTCTTCATGTTCTGTCAACAAACATCATTCTGTTTACATGTCCACTTAAAGGAAGTTAATAAATCCTAACTTTGTTTGAGAAGAACTGATAGTATAACAAGTATTTTATGTTTCCCTGAACTGATTAAGAATATTGTTAAAAAAGCTTGGCCTTTTCTAACTATGTTATGCATCAATAAACCTTTTTTATTTTTGAATTGTTTGTCCCTCCGATTATAAAATGTCTGTAGTGTTTTTAATGTGTTTTATGAATGGTCTTCTTAACAGTATAATGTGGTTTTTAATCACAGACAAACTCTGAATCGAGGGCAAAGGGACGTAATGTGATCACAGATGGACCCCAGTCACATCTTGAGCAGCAGGTCACAGGAGTTAAAGTTGAAAGACTGTCAGATTTGACATGTTTCAATACTTGGTGTGTTTGTGTGTGGATATGCTACATAGTGCTCCATGAGGGAAAGTTGAAGGTTTAACATAAACAGATGACTGCCCCTTTTCCCTTCAAGTTGGAAAAGAGAATGATTTATTTTAAACACAAGTATCTTCAGGGTGGGCACAGAACATAACAACAAACCAGGCAGCTACTTAACCATATTAGTGCTGCTCAGGAGACTCCATCCTTAGTGATGCTGCTATAGGCCAAGGATATGGGGGATGATGCTCTGAGCACCTATCTCTTTGCACCATGCTACCATCCTCTAATTTATTTTCTGTCCTCAATGACTTTTGTCTCTATTACTACTCATGAAATTGGTGTTCTACTCCTGTATAGCAGGTTAATAGCTGTGTATCTTTTATACGTGTGCGCTTTAGTCCGATGTTTGTATCTATACAGATGTGTGTTAGTGTCGTTCCTGCAGCTGCTCTCTCTCTTTTTCTGTCTCTACCTGTTGGCCTTAGTCAGGTGGGTCCTCTATACGAGCTGGGTCTGTTCAAAGCGCTTCATAAGATGCTCTGGGGGTTTTAGGCCAGGCTTTGTAAGGCATCTTGAGACGGTTTGTATTGTTATAGACACGACATAAATAAAATCAAATTGAATTGTAATGAACTTCAAAATAACCCACTAATCAAAAATGAAATGCAGGAACATTTACCATAATTCCCTAGGCCCCCAAAGAAGGACTAAACATGAGGGTAAAAAGATGTACAAGTCATAAAGGTTAATGACACAGTAGGATTGTTGAATCCAGGAACATGACAATCACACAGACAGTACAGCACAGTCATAGTTGGAGAGCAGAATAAAGGTAGAGAAGACCGGCAGCTGGAAAACAAAAAAAAAGTTCTTAGAAACCTAGTGCCAGTCCATTCTCCTTGGTGATACTTACAGCACCTGGGACAACAGCAACCCCCCTGCAGGCAGGAATGACTAACATTATGACCACCATCTAATTATTGTTAGTCTCCCTTGGGCCCCCAAAACAGTCATCTGGAGCAGCATTATACCATAAAAACCTCCATCCTGCACATGGATGATCAACCTCGGACAGAAACACATTTATTTTAGTCAATCATTCATTATTGTGTGTAAATAATAATAAAACGACATCATGTGACTTGTATTTCTGCCCCTACACTTGTACCTTCCCCAGTGCCATTCACTAGCACTAATCCTGAATTCTCTTTCATTGAGGAGGTTTTATTGACTCGTTTTCTCCATTCATACTCCCACTCTGATCTCGTCCATTTGTCATCTCACATCTGAGGACGATGTCTCTCCTGGTATTATAATCCATGACCCATACGGGTCTCTGCATCACAACAGCCTCCTTGTGCCCTAGTTTGAAAAGGACACATAATAATAAAGAGATTCAACTTTTTAGTGTTGTTTGCAGCAATATCAAATATTAATTTGTGTCCACAACTGAGATATTTATCATGAGATTATTGTGCACACTGAATAACTCCACACACAGCACAAGTATGTCTCAACCTGACCCACCCCTAAGACTGAAACTGCATCAACCAAGAGGACTGTCAATTACAGAGAAATTTACATTTCATACAACAGAATACAAGTTTGTGGAAGAGTTCAGTCTACAACACAGCATTATGTCCAACTCATCTCATCTTCTACTACCACTCATCCTCAACTAGGGTCACAGGGAATGCTGGAGCCTGGCCCAGCTGTCATCAGGTGAGAGGTGGAGGACACCCTGGGACATGTCTGCAGTCTATCACAGGGCTACATAATGTCCAAAATATACTATAAAATAACTAACGGGTTGAAAGTTTTAATGCACAACCCCTCTCACCTGTGAGTTCACAGCTTGTCATTCTCAAAACACTTTGTGCACTCTAAGCACATGTCGTCCATACTGGTAAACACAAGTGGCAACAATCAAATTCAAACAGAAAACAACGTCATTGATTCAACACAACCAGTCAAAACTGATTTCACTTGTTTCAAATCATGTGACACTACCAATATAAGCCAGGTCAGAGAGCAAACAGGTTGTTGAAGGTGGGAAGGAGAAAGTCTTAGAATGGACAGAAGAAACAATGTGAGAGGACGAGGACGAGTGTGTATGCGAGGTGGCAAGAGGAGGAAGAGGAGGAGGAAGAGGAAGACAAAGAGTGGAGTGATGACAACAGCAGCTTCCTATGTGAGGGTCAGCAGAGGTTATGACAGAGTGTTCCTCAACTATCCTGTGAAATGTCTGTGAAGGTTCTCAGTCATCCAGGTCATGATAATCCAAAAAGGCCTTGAATAAAGGCAACTGGACTTGTAGAATTTCTTGAAGACGTTTCTCCACTCATCCGAGTAGCTTCTTCAGTTCTGATAAACTAGTGGGAAGTTGAGGTTTAAATAGGAAAAAACTCTGTGGGTAACACCCACCAGAAACTTGCTTGACCAGAACCTGGGGTCACTATTTCCATAATGGCTGGTACTTACCTGTTGTGAGAGGGGGGATTGTGTGCCTAGGCTACTTACCCTATGAATGGAGCTCTAACGAGGCTATTGTTGGTGGGAGCCTCCAGTCTCAAGGTGTGAATGGTGTTGAAACTTCTTTGTGACATGTTGATGGACAATTAATAAATATTTATCCTGAACTCAACAGCAACTAAACCAAAGGCCAGACTGAGTGCTGACACCAGAGATATTCCAGTAGGAGGCAGAGTGACTCTGACCTGCTCAGTGACGCCATCATCTGGATGGAAATATGAGTGGTTCAGACGTAGCACAGACACCTCTGAAGTTCAAGTCAAAACAAATGATGGAGAAAACAGAGTTATCAGTTTATCACAAGGAGGAATCTACTGGTGCAGAGGAGGAAGAGGAAGAAGAGGAGAACCAGTTTACTACACTGATATCAGTGATACAGTCAGGATTAATGGAAATGGTGAGTTTGAAAAAAGGAGGAACCAAAAAATGCAGACATCCAATGTCTATCTATGGATACATCAAGTCATTCTGTTTGATGTTGAATTTTGTGTCTTTATTAATGAATCTTGAACATGAACAGTTCCAAACAAGGTGACTGTGACTCTCCAACCCAACTGGCCTCAGATCTACAGAGGAGAGGAGATTACTCTCAGATGTGAGATCCATGGAGGAGACACTGAGTGGGAGAAATGAATGGAGATCTACCAGTTCATACAAACCTCCAAATCTAAATGAGTTCAGGATTAAATCTGATTCTTCACTCCACACTGGAGACTACAAATGTAAAGGAAAAATGAAAAGTGAACAACAGTCTTCAACAGAGTGGAGTGATTCCTTCAGATTGACTGTATTCATCAGTAGGTCTCATCATAGTTCACCAGTCATCACGTATTTAACTGTAACTTCATATTTATATCATATATATTTTATTAAGAGATCGCAGACAATCATATTAAGATAAATAACACCAACTTCACCAGACACACATGTTGAATGTAATCTACCATCAGTACATAGTAACATGTTTTCATTTTGATAAAACCTTTATCAACAGATAAACAACCTGTCCTCTCTGTGTCTCCATCATGGCTGAGTCCTGGAGCCTCAGTAACTCTGAGCTGTGAGGTTGAACATCCATCTGCAGGATGGAGGTTTTACTGGTATAAAGCTGTTCCTGATCTATCACACAAGTATCAATATTACAACTATGAGCTGCTTCCTGGTAGCATCAATGGAACTGAACAAGATTCCTACATCATTGATGGACAGACACACACAGCAGGATATGTGTGTAGAGCTGGAAGAGGAGAGCCAGTGTTTTACACTGATTACAGTCCACCTCAGTTTGTCTGGTCTGGAGGTCAGTGTTTTTTGTCCTTCGTTCATAGAAACATTTATTCCATTACCACTCTGTCTGTTTTTGAATGTCTTTGCTTTAGTCTTCTGTTGATATGTGTGATATATGAGTGTGATTGTCAAATAATGATGTGTGAGTGTGAAGTAGACAGTTTGTTTAGTTGAGGAAAAAAATCCTCGACAGACGAGGAGCCCACACATGAAGAAGAAGAAGGCAGCATGAGGACATTATTCACACTATTCAGGTTTAATTCCCTGGAGAGAGGCTGGTCAAAGGCTGGTTTAAATCTAGTACAGAGAAGCCTGAATTAGAGACGAACAAGAGAAAGACAGGTAGACACAGGACTTGGACATTTGTGTGCTTGGGGGAGATGAATTTAAGAGATGCACTGGTTTCCAGAAAGTTTGCAGTGATCTCATCAGCAGAACGAGTGCTGTGTTCTCTGCTGTGAACACTGGCTCAATAGATGAAGCTGAGACAACAAGTCATGAGTAAAGTGTTTGTCTTTTCTGTTTTAATATTATTATGCTTGGTTTGCACAGCCACAGTGTGTGTTTGTCATTTTCTTACTGTTTTTTTTTTTTATCATGTCACACAAATTCTGAACATCCCAGTGTGTCAACATTTCACATGATCTTGAATATTTATGATTTTAGAAATAATTAACATTCATCCATAATTTCAGGGACCAGTCATGAATGCTGGTCGTTCATTGTACCATTCATCATTGGACTGGTTTGTGGAATTTCGCTAATTGTTCCTGTGCTTCTGCTGGTGAAGTGCTACAGAAAGGGTGAGTCCTTTTCTTGGTAAAACTGTGATAATATGAGATGACATGTTTAAGCATTTATTTTATTTGTCTCTTTTCCAGATGCATGCAGTAACAGGTTGGTCCAACACTCTTGTCTCATCTTGATCATCATAACAATACTTTCCATGTTCCTTATTAAACTCCCTAATGCTTTAGACTCTCTCAGTCTCTGAACATCAACCAAGGCTCTGCTACACAGCAAACAGTGAACCAGAATGAAACTCAAGTTTACTCCTCTCTTCTCCATGGTCAGCCTTTCCAATCATTCTTTTCACAACTATTTCTAACACCCACTTTGACTTTTCAATCAAAAGCTCAAGTGACTCATTGGATGTTGTCTTGATTTTCTCTGACCTGTAGCTGATGTTTGTGTCTATGAATCAATCAGAGGCTCTGGAAACACAGGAAGTGGTACAGTAGAAACTTTGATTCAGGTGGAGCTGTCAGACATTAGCTTATTATCAGTGACTCATCTAAACTCATGGAACATTCTGATGCATCTATCTTAACAGGGATGCAGGATGACATGGAGAGCTCTGACTACAATAATGTGAAGCCTGAATCAGTGAAAGGTAAAAATGTCCAGACTCCATTACACTAGATCAGGAGTAATCAAATTACATTTACAGTTGAAATGCATCATATCATTCTTTATCATGTCATTAGAAGTAACCATAGGTCAACTTGCAGTTTTATTATATCCACTTCCACACTAAGAAATACATTTGCAAAAAAATATGCATTCGTAAACTTGTGTTTCTGCCTCTTCATTAAGCAAAACTTCAAGTTGTACAAGAATTTCTTTAATTTCAGCAACAAACTTTAATCTTTTTCAATATAAAACATCACAGAGAGAATACATTGTTAAAATAGCCTTTAATTTCATTAAAATATATTAATTTTCTTACCTATAAATAATTTACAAAGCCAACAATGTAATATACAGTATTATAATAGCAACCAACAATGCTCAAAATTAAAATTGTACAACAATAATACATCTCTTTACAGATGTTAGAAGGAGCTACGTAAATGTACCAAGCTTTGTGTAGTTGTGTGTGAGTCAAACTGCACACTAGAACATTCATTTATGTATTTTGACATATCATCAACAAAATATTCACACAATTGCACAGATTCATATAATACAATTATTGAAGCTGCATGATGTACAGTGTATTATGTATTTTTATAAGTGATCTGTCCAAAAGCGCTACAGTTGCAATGAAAATGATTCAACTCCTATTGCAAATTATGTTCATTGGCAGAATAAATACATTTAGCAGCTGTTTGCAACCAATCAATCAAGAACAATTTATATAGTTCAACACTACTATAAATATTACAAGTGGTTTCTCCAAATTCAACACAAGATGCCAATTTAATGTCGGCTGCTCAAATCTCAAAATGATTCGACCCCTTCATGACAGCATCTTTAGTATTTGGTAGACGCCCCTTTGCTGTTATGACAAAATGAGATGTTTGCACTGCTTACAGTGGCAACTCAAGGCCAAACACGATTTGTCAAGAATCGTTGAAAAGCATTTTATTTTCTGAATTATGCCTTTCAACTAAAATATGGAATGATTTTCTTCTTGCCTCAACTTTCACACGCACTACTCTTTTTTTGAGAACCAAATCTCTTCTGTTTTTTTTTTTTTTTTTTTTTTTTTTTTTTGTTGTTGTTGTCAAACACTAATATTTCTGAACAGCAGCAACAGAATATAGTGGAGACAAATAGATCAGTGCCAGTCAAAGGGCTAAAATGCTTCCAGTTGGTAAAGGAATATTCCATTTTTACCTGAAAATGTATCTTGTACTTGATTTGGTAGTGACAACATTTCTAGGAAGAACAGCTGAAGAAACACATGAACCGTGTTGTCAATACTAATTTAAAAATGTACAACAAACCTGAACGTAACATATTTTTGAGTTCATGCATCTATATAAGACGACAAAATGAGTGCTGTGTAATAATACCTGTTCTTTAAAAACAGGCCAGAGAGCATCATTACGTCTTTGTTTTTCACTTTCATATTTTCACTGACAGTGATTTTTGTTTCAGGTCCATAAAGAGAAGAGCATCGTCAGCAAAGCAAGAGACTCGTGGACAATGACACGAAAAACAACGTGTTGACAACATATCTACAACAGTTTAGTCCGTCCTTTCTGTTCAGATGGGTGCGCAGTGTTTGAAAGATTTACATGATCTCGCACAATTCTTGGAGATCTGACCTGAAAAGTTAAGACTGCTCTGGTGATTTGTGTTTGTGTTCATTATCTCTTCTCTGTCTCAGTCATTGTTTTTTACACACATGGATTGTCTAGTCAATTATATCACAGTATGTTATGATGTTGCATTTTGATGATTTTGTGTACTGATTATATATAAATATACCTTGGTTTTATATTGTTTAAAGTCGTCAGCTACAGATTGTCTCTACTATACTTTTGATTAATCGTCCTATGAGCACAACTTCAAACGCCTAGTGGAACAGGTGGTCATAATGTTATGACTGATGTGTATTGGAATATAGTTTGTGCATGTGGTATGTTCATGCATGTTATGTGTATAGATTTGTGTGTCTCTCTCTTGCTCTCTCTG
Source organism: Mugil cephalus (assembly GCF_022458985.1). Lineage (NCBI taxonomy): Eukaryota > Metazoa > Chordata > Actinopteri > Mugiliformes > Mugilidae > Mugil > Mugil cephalus. The sequence goes on along the minus strand of NC_061770.1, from coordinate 53,851,808 downwards.
CTGTAGTCCTGCAGGTGAGAGGTGGAACGTTGGCTGCCAGCCTGTGTGAAGAGCTGTGGATTGGCTCATACTCCAGCCAATCAGAGAAGGAGGGACATTTGAAAAGCTTCAGTTGTGTTGCTCTCTCTCTCTCTCTCTCTCTCTCTCTCTCTCTCTCTCTCTCTCTCTCTCTCTCTGTCCTTTGTTGGATAGGTAGGTTTGTAGTGGGGACTCGGGACGAAGGTAAGACTGGGGTACCCTCTACACCTGCACACGTAGACGCTGTTGTCACATTAGGTTATGGGTTGCTGCCACGATTGTATTTTTATTATTTTTGGATGTTTTTTAGCCAGTAGAGTCAGGCCTTTTCTTTTCTTTTCTTTTCTTTTCTTTTCTTTTCTTTTCTTTTCACACAGATAGTTGAGCTAGGCTCATTTTGATTATAATTTGTCTATTTTATATGGCACAAGCCCCACCGGTCCGTCTCTCCCCCCGCATTGTTTGAAATCTACATCAGTTGTGTACCTTTTCATTTAAGTATTGTAAATAAATCTCTTTTCTTTAACTGCCTCCCATCATCTCTGAGTTTTTCTTTGTTGATTGTCAGCGTTACTGTTTCCAGATAAATGGAAACGTAACAATGCACAACATCTATGGCATTTGTGTACAAAAATAAAAATATCTGGAAAAAATGAAATGTGTGTATATATGGAGACAAGTTAGGACAGATTTAAAACATAGGGTATGTTTTCTCAAGTAGATAAAATGTGATTTTAGCTGATAGCAGTGAGAAGCAATATCATGTTGTATTGTACGATTTGGGCGTTTTATTTAAGTATACTGAATCTGTTGTGAAGACACAACTCTGCATGGCAACACCTGAACGTATGAGTCAAGCTGCTGTGAACAAAATGTAGCATCCTATCATGTTATCATTTCCTGAAAATGTAATAACGCCTGAAAAATTGATACAATTTGCACTTAACTCTATGTAATAAAACCCAATAATGTAACAGCTTAACCAACGATGCAATACATTTTTTTTTTCAAAGCTGATAATGTAATATTTGACAGATAATGTAATATATATGTCCATTGTGAGTCCAGAGTTATACATTTTGTGTTTTGACAATCTAAGAATTTTATATACACTGGATTTGAAACAACAGAATGACTACTGCGTTAAATTGCAGACCTTGAGGACCATACAGCCATATGCATATGTGCAAATACTCAGGGACATGCAACTACATCCTGGTCCTACCAAGTGGGTGATGGACTAAACCAGAATTCCAGCTCAGATAAGCTTCTGAGCAGCACTTAGATTCTCACTTAGATTCTCAAAAC
>NC_061770.1:53830624-53849982 GCF_022458985.1 Mugil cephalus | reverse complement strand
GATGTTTGGTCTATAATCAATCAGAGGCTCTGGAAACACAGGAAGTGGTACAGTAGAAACTTTGATTCAGGTGGAGCTGTCAGACATTAGCTTATTATCAGTGACTCATCTAAACTCATGGAACATTCTGATGCATCTATCTTAACAGGGATGCAGGATGACATGGAGAGCTCTGACTACAATAATGTGAAGCCTGAATCAGTGAAAGGTAAAAATGTCCAGACTCCATTACACTAGATCAGGAGTAATCAAATTACATTTACAGTTGAAATGCATCATATCATTCTTTATCATGTCATTAGAAGTAACCATAGGTCAACTTGCAGTTTTATTACATCCACTTCCACACTAAGAAATACATTTGCAAAAAAATATGCATTCGTAAACTTGTGTTTCTGCCTCTTCATTAAGCAAAACTTCAAGTTGTACAAGAATTTCTTTAATTTCAGCAACAAACTTTAATCTTTTTCAATATAAAACATCACAAAGAGAATACATTGTTAAAAATAGCCTTTAATTTCATTAAAATATATTAATTTTCTTACCTATAAATAATTTACAAAGCCCAATAATGTAATATACAGTATTATAATAGCAACCAACAATGCTCAAAATTAAAATTGTACACACAATAATACATCTCTTTACAGATGTTAGAAGGAGCTACGTAAATGTACCAAGCTTTGTGTAGTTGGTGTGTGAGTCAAACTGCACACTAGAACATTCATTTATGTATTTTGACATATCATCAACAAAATATTCACACAATTGCACAGATTCATATAATACAATTATTGAAGCTGCATGATGTACAGTGTATTATGTATTTTTATAAGTGATCTGTCCAAAAGCGCTACAGTTGCAATGAAAATGATTCAACTCCTATTGCAAATTATGTTCATTGGCAGAATAAATACATTTAGCAGCTGTTTGCAACCAATCAATCAAGAACAATTTATATAGTTCAACACTACTATAAATATTACAAGTGGTTTCTCCAAATTCAACACAAGATGCCAATTTAATGTCGGCTGCTCAAATCTCAAAATGATTCGACCCCTTCATGACAGCATCTTTAGTATTTGGTAGACGCCCCTTTGCTGTTATGACAAAATGAGATGTTTGCACTGCTTACAGTGGCAACTCAAAGCCAAACACGATTTGTCAAGAATCGTTGAAAAGCATTTTATTGTCTGACTTATGCCTTTTCAACTAAAATATGGAATGATTTTCCTTTGCCTCAACTTTCACACGCACTACTCTTTTTTTGAGAACCAAATCTCTTCTGTTTTTTTTTTTTTTTTTTTTTTTTTTTTTTTGTTGTTGTTGTCAAACACTAATATTTCTGAACAGCAGCAACAGAATATAGTGGAGACAAATAGATCAGTGGCCAGTCAAAGGGCTAAAATGCTTCCAGTTGGTAAAGGAATATTCCATTTTTACCTGAAAATGTATCTTGTACTTGATTTGGTAGTGACAACATTTCTAGGAAGAACAGCTGAAGAAACACATGAACCGTGTTGTCAATACTAATTTAAAAATGTACAACAAACCTGAACGTAACATTTATTTTATATAAGATGACAAAATGAGTGCTGTGTAATAATACCTGTTCTTTAAAAACAGGCCAGAGAGCATCATTACGTCTTTGTTTTTCACTTTCATACTTTTACTGACAGTGATTTTTGTTTCAGGTCCATAAAGAGAAGAGCATCGTCAGCAAAGCAAGAGACTCATGGACAATGACACGAAAAACAACGTGTTGACAACATATCTACAACAGTTTAGTCCGTCCTTTCTGTTCAGATGGGTGCGCAGTGTTTGAAAGATTTACATGATCTCGCACAATTCTTGGAGATCTGACCTGAAAAGTTAAGACTGCTCTGGTGATTTGTGTTTGTGTTCATTATCTCTTCTCTGTCTCAGTCCATTGTTTTTTACACACATGGATTGTCTAGTCAATTATATCACAGTATGTTATGATGTTGCATTTTGATGATTTTGTGTACTGATTATATATAAATATACCTTGGTTTTATATTGTTTAAAGTCGTCAGCTACAGATTGTCTCTACTATACTTTTGATTAATCGTCCTATGAGCACAACTTCAAACGCCTAGTGGAACAGGTGGTCATAATGTTATGACTGATGTGTATTGGAATATAGTTTGTGCATGTGGTATGTTCATAGCATGTTATGTGTATAGATTTGTGTGTCTCTCTCTTGCTCTCTCTGCTGTAGTCCTGCAGGTGAGAGGTGGAACGTTGGCTGCCAGCCTGTGTGAAGAGCTGTGGATTGGCTCATACTCCAGCCAATCAGAGAAGGAGGGACATTTGAAAAGCTTCAGTTGTGTTGCTTCTCTCTCTCTCTCTCTCTCTCTCTCTCTCCTCTCCTCTCTCCTCTCTCTCTCTCTCTCTTCTTTGTTGGATAGGTAGGTTTGTGGTGGGGGACTCGGGACGAAGGTAAGACTGGGGTACCCCTCTACACCTGCACACGTAGACGCACTGTTATCACATTAGGTTATGTGTTGCTGCCACGATTGTATTTCTATTATTTTTGGATGTTTTTTAGCCAGTAGAGTCAGGCCTTTTCTTTTCTTTTCTTTTCTTTTCTTTTCTTTTCTTTTCACACAGATAGTTGAGCTAGGCTCATTTTGATTGTAATTTGTCTATTTTATATGGCACAAGCCCCACCGGTCCCTCTCTCCCCCCACATTGTTTGAAACCTACATCAGTTGTGTACCTTTTCATTTAAGTATTGTAAATAAATCTCTTTTTTCTTTAACTGCCTCCCTCATCTCGAGTTTTTTTTTGTTGATTGTCAGCTTTTAGTTTCCAGATAAATGGAAACGTAACAACCCACAACACTATGGCTTTTTGTGAAACAAAAATAAAAAATCGGGAAAAAAAAATTAAATGGTGAATATGGAGACAATTAGGAAAATTTTAAAACATAGGGATTTTTCCAAGTAGAAAAATTGATTTTAGCTGATAGCAGTGAGAACAAATCAGGGTTGGTACGTTTTGGGGCGTTTTTATTAAGTATACTGAATCTTTGTGAAACACAATCGCATGGCAACACCTGAACATGAGCCCAAGTGCTGGAACAAAAGTCACCATCATGTTTCATTTCCGAAAAGTAATAACCCCTGAAAAATGATAAAATTTTTGCATTAAACCCTCATTAATAAAACCCAAAAAATTAAATTTAACCAACATGCAATACATTTTTTTTTTCAAAGCTGAAAATTTTAATATTTGACAGATAATGTAAAAATTATGCCATTGTGAGCCCAAGTTATCTTTTTGTTTTTTGACAACAAGATTTTATATACATGGTTTTAAAAAACAGAATAAATACTGCTTAAATTGCAGACCTTGAGGACCATACAGCCATATGCATAGTGAAAATACTCAGGGACAGCAACAAAAACCTGGTCCTACCAAGTGGTGATGGACAAAACCCAAAATTTTCCAGCCCAATACTTTGGGCGCACTTGATTCTCATTAGATTCTAAAAACACAAAATTGAAGTTGGACGAAATTAACAAAAATTTTACATTAGACTTAGACTTAACAGAGTTTGATGATCCACAAGGAATTAATTGATCTAGCAGCAAATTTGACACAAAAAGATGAGCTGTTTTACATCTGGATAGAAAAAGGGAAAAAAAATTCTGAAAACCTTCACTAGGGCACAGAGATAATCATTCGGTGGAAAATGACTCCTCTGACCCTCTAATTTTTTGGATGGGAGGTTTTCCACAAGGGAGACATTTTTCCAAGTCCTCCTGTCCCTCACTGAGACAAATGACTCCAACTCCCTACCGATCACTTGCCCAGCCTTTTGGATGAATTTGTTGATCCTACTGATGTCTTTTCTGCTGGACACTTCTCCAAAAAACCCACAGCAAAAAAAACGGGCACTCAAACAACACCTGGTAAAAAAGCCACACCACTGAAAATTTTACGCACCATGAAAGACCTGAGCCAGAGTGGGTGAACCCATTAGTCTTTTGTACTTGGAGCCAGAGGACACGAAATCCTAGGCAAAAAACAGTGAAAGTCTTCTGGTCCCGGGACTACCCTCCAGTCGTGGATTGTTGCCCCCAAACCTTAAAAACCTTCCAAACCACACTTTCAAACCCCTTTCCTTTTTTTTTGATGTTAAGTTTCCCATTAAACTTTGGGTTTCATTTGGACTTGGGAATATTTAATTTTGTTTTTTGGAAAAACTTTGGGGAAAGGGATGTTTGGGGGTTGGCTTAGGAACGTTTCTCTGATTTCGCATAAAATTTTGGGGAAAATTTTGGGATCGAGGGACGGGAATTTGGGGGGAAAACATTAAATTTTTTTTGTTTGTAACGTGGGGCTTTTGGTGTTTATTGAACGTTGGAGCTTTTGGGGTTCTTCCTTGGAATTACTTTATGTTTTGACTGATACCAGGGGGGAATTTTTTTTTTTTGTTGTTTTAAATTTTGTCCTTAAGAGTTCCGTATTTCATGGCCTGCAATTAGGGTTTAAAGAAAAAGAAAAAAGGCACATACTGTATCGATTTTTGCCCTTTCTTTTTCTTAGTATCAAAATTGTTATTTTCTTTGGCCGGGGGTCTTCAACTTTTTTCGGACCCCAAAATGATGAAATTAAGTGGGGACCCCTACCTACTAATGTTTTCTATTTAAACTCGACCGGTTATAAAATACATTTTATTACATTTGCATTAAAATTTTAAGCTATCAAATAATCACAGGTTCAAATATTCTTTCTTAAAATTTAAAATCTTATACTATATATAATATTGCGGGGAACTGAACGGGATTCCCATCATTGATGGACAACACACACGCAGGATATGTGTGTAGAGCGGGAAGAGGGAGCCTTTTTTACACTGATTACAGCCACCTCGTTTGTGTGAGCTCAGTTTGTGTTTTGTTTCAATACTTAAAAATTTTACTGAGAAAACCCTCAAGGTAACTATTTTAAAACCTTTAAAGAGGACGTGAAACACTAAACATGGTTATGACATTTAAAAGGTCTCTCTACAAAGGTTCTTTTAATTTAAGCACGATGGCAAAAGGAATTTCAAAACCCTGCCATCAAAGTTTCACTGTTAAACCCCGGGCGCCGCCTTTGCTGTTGTGTCTCAACTTGTCCACTCTTGGTCGTACTGAGCCACTACATAACACTAAAAACGTAAAACAGGAGAAGGAGCAATTAAAAAAACCAATGGAAGGAGGCATTTTTTGCTTGTTCCTGGATGTTCACAGGTTTTTAAAAAGTTAAAGACTGGAAAACTTTTCTTTTCCCCATCATTGCCATGACACTCCCACCTGTTCTCTATGTTGGTTAGCTTACACTAAAAAGGGAAAAAACGGGAATTTGGGAATTTACATTTTAAAACTGTGACGAGACCCCCAACTTTAGATTTATTGAAAACAACAAGTGAGTTTAAATGGGGCTTTTCTTTCATCGCGTCAAAGGTTTAAGAATGACATTTGGGGGGCGTTTGGGACAGAGTAGGGGTAGGATTTTTTTCCCTTGGGGCTCCTCAAAAATAAAATAAACCCTGACTAAAACACGAATAAAAGGGGGAAAATTTAATAATAACCTATATAAACACGTCGGAATACTAACAAACGAGGGGAGAAGCGGTGTCCTTGATGGGGAAAATTGAATAAATACAATTCGGGTCCGTGCGTCGCGGCCGGGGCAAAAACACGGGGCAGATACGCAAACCTAACCCCCTCGCCCAATCAAGGGAAAAATTCAGGGAGGGCAGGGACCGAGCTAAGAGGGGGACATTGTATCATCCCTTGGAGAGAATCCCCTTAATTATCAAGAGGAGCTCAAGAGTGCGCTGGGGAGGATTCAACGCCCTAAAGTCGAGTACGGGCGATGCGGTCAGACACGCAACAAACACAGCCGCAATCTGCCCCGAAATCGAGCATAAATGGGGACATTCAGGACATGAAAGGCGGACAAAATCGACATACAGACGAGGGTTCAGTGCAGTCTAGGGAAACCCATCTTCAAAAACGGGTGGTCCCCAAAAAGACCGATGTGAGGATATGGGGGCGGGATGAGACGGGCAACACCCCGAATAACCCATCCCCCGACGCTGTGTCAAAATTTTATTAGAGAAGTTTTTCGATGGCCCGGGGCATAAAAATTAGACCGCCCGCACCGCATCGCAACCCCCGGCCCGGGGAGAAGCCACGAGTGACATCGCCAAGCACACCAGCGAGACCAACGGAATCCTTCGGAAGGCGGGGGAGAGAGCCTCTGATCACAATGGAAACCGTATTCCCTTTTTTTCCCCGGACACCCCCTCCACCGTGGCCAAGGCCAGGCGCATTTAGGGATTAGGAGACACTCCGAGGCGAAGAGGAGCCCGGGTATGGTTACAATATCCTGCTAGCTCCGTATTTCATAAAAGGGAAAAGGGGACAAGGTTCTTGCCCCCTTAAAGGCTTTTGGGGGTTCGCCAGAAAAAGGTTTCCCTTTACAGGGCCTATTTTGAACATAAAACAGATGGATAATAACTATGATGAACTTAATATCAGTACTAAGGCTAAATTTAAGATCCCCTGATAATGCAGCAGTAATTCATCTGTGCTCCAAGTTTTCAGATTTTTAAGGTTGTTTGTTAAAATTTAATTATGTGTGTAAGTGGAGTTGTGTACTATAACAAGAAGATGCTGAAACTGTGTTAGAATTTCCCAGGACCCAAAATTTTTTTTTTTCTTTTTTAATTTTTATTTAGTGAAACCCCAAGCACGGCAAATTCAGCCCAACGTCACTGTTTGCTGCTCCCCCTTCTGCCTAAGGATTTGGGTCCCACCTTTGTTCTACCATTTTAAGCTAGCTGTGGTTTCGTTCTATCTTGTTCTTTTGGTTTTTTGGCCCTCTGTTTTTTGGGGGACCCGTGACAAATACTGTACAAAAAGGGCAGCAGCTTTTCTTCACATCGGGATTTTATTGTTTTTGTTAATTTTGGAAATTGGGGGAACAGCTTGGTTTTTTTTTTTTCCCACCCCCTCAAATACCCAAAATCAATATATCGTTTCCCCATGATCCACAAAAGAATGCTGAAGATGATATGCAACAATGTTATCCCCATTATAGAAATGGACACTAAAAGTCAAAGCTAAAAAGTTAAGGGTCTTATATCCTACAAGAGAAAAAAATTTTTCCCCCCCGTTGAAAAGGTTAACTGTCAATCATACCACGGGAAACCCCCCTACCTGGGGGGAACAAAAAAAGTTGAAAAAGTCAGGGGCAGACAAAGTAATTATTCCTCACACCGCTCTGGGAAAAGTAAGGGGGTTTCCAAACTTAAAAAGACAAATAAACTCACGAAACCTGGGCACAAAGAACAAAGGAAGAATGTTTTGGTCAGGGGTCAATTGATCATGAGGTATCCCTTTTGAACATATATGCCCCAATTAAGTGACCCGGGGCTTCATAAAAAAAATTGTTTGTATAATATTCAGAACACGGGGTTATTGTTGTGGGGGGAAACTTTAATTGGGATTACAGCTAATGGGATGGGAAACCTGCCTTGAAGCTCCCTTTCTAAAATGAGCAGAAGTTTAAAAAACTATCCACAAATCAGGGCCCTTTCGGATGTTGGGGGAGCAAATTTCCCAAAAAGAAAGATTTTACCTTTATCAAGTAGGGCCCTGTCCATTCAAGGATTGATTATTTTTTAGCCTAAAAACGTTTTATAGGGTAGTAAATATTGGAAAATTTTCCCATACAATTTTCCCGCCATGCCCCACTGCCCTTAAGTGGAATAAAAGGCTGCAGACCAACCTCCAAGCAAAGGGAAGCTTAAACATCTCTTTTTGAACGATAAAAATTTGTCTCCTTCATCACAGCAGAGTTTAAGGAAATTTTAAAAACCAATACTTTGCCGGAAACATCCCCCCCCCCATACTGTGGGGTTGTGCTAAAGCATATATTAGGGGCCCCAATTATTTCATTCGGTGCCAGGTAAAAACAAAAACATCAAACAGAGAGAACTGGAGCTTGAACAAAAACACCAAAAAACTTCAAAACCCGTATCCTAAATAATTTTAATCAGCTCGTAAAGAACTTAATCGTTTACTATCGGACAAAATTTAGGGAAAACTGAGATTTACCAACAGCGATCTATGAAAAACGGCAATAGGGCGAGTAAATTATTTGCATTTAGTTTAAGAAAACACAAGCATTAAAATTCAGTGCAGAGGTGAATTAGGGATACCTTGGTTACAAAAAAGAAAAATAGCAAATCCTTTGCAGAGTTTTTTTAAAGTTTATTAAAAACCGACATGTCTAGACGTACAAACTTGCAAATTTCTTAAAAACATAAAACGCCGGGCTGAAGGAAGTGCTGCAGAAGAGTTAGATAGACCAATTGAAGAAGGGAGACAAGCAGGGATTTCATCTCTTAAAAACAATAAAACCCCGGGCCAGATGGTTATATTAATAATTCTACAAAAAATTCAAAAGATTTCTACACCCTTGTTACTGAAGGCAACCCAGCATGCACCGGTCAAGAATTATGGCCACCCCGGAATAGGGAACATAGTGGTGAAATAAGGGGTAAAAATCCAACGAAAGTCAAACCCCAGACCAATATCACTGCTGAATGGGACCTGCGTATCTAATGGGATCCTGGGCCCCGGCGGTGAATCAGATAATCACCCAAAAAATACATCCTGACCAAACTGGCCTCATCCGGGAAAATTTTAAGAGTAATTACGCCGCTTACTAAAAATAATATCTCATCGCAAAATCGGAAAATTTGAATCAGTAATTATATCCTTAATGCCCAAAAAGCATTCGACCGTGATCATGCATATTTATTTCCATCATTAAAAACGATTTAGGTTCGGGGCCCTAACTTTATAAATTGGGTACAAACCTGTCCATCCCGTAGGTGCTGCAAAGTTTAAAGAATGTGACACAGAGATTTCCTTTTTAACTGGATGCAGACAAGGCGTTCTTTATCACCCTTGTTTTTCTCTGTTATATCGAACCCCTGGCCCCAACTATTGAGATGATAATGATATAAAAGGGAAATTTTTTATTAATGAAGAAAAACACAAATTTTCGCTCTTGCTGATGATGTAATTTTGTATCTGACAAAACCGCATTAACGATACCAATTTAAAAAAGGCAAATCTCCAAGTTTGGGTTTATTCAGGATACAAGGGAAATTGGAAAAAACTATGGCTATGGATATAAACGGGGACAATCCAGCATAATGTAAAGCTTCAGAGTGGATTTAAAAGGCCCCCTGCAAGGTATTAAATATTGGTATACACATAACCTCATCTCTCAGAACTGTATGATCTAACATGGCAAAATAAAACGAAGCTAATGATTTAAACGGTGGTCTATGCTCCCCCTGTCTCTGCTTGGGCGCCTTGAAAGTATCCCCCATGAAATTCACCCGATTACTTTACTTGTTTCAGATTTACCTAAAAATTCCAAAATCTACATTTGATAATTTGGAGAAAAAAAGTTTAAAATTTTATGGCAAAAAAACCCCCAGTCGCTTAAAACTCTACAGTTGTCAAAAATGGGGGGTCTTTAAAACCCCCAAAAAATCCCAAAAACTAAATCTATTCTGGTCTGCACAAAGAAGCCTATGATGCTGTTTTAGAACAAAATAGACACAGGGTGGCTTAAAAATAGAAAAAAGCCTATGCTCGCTAAAAACTTTGCAGACCTACCCTTCCCGATGCCCCCCTAAAGGAAAGGCAACTTGGACCAGAAAAAACCCCTGAAAATCTGGGGCAAAGAAATCAACTTTTGGATTACCAAAACAAATATCCATTAATCACATTGGGTCATAAAAAGCTTCATACCAAAAATTTTAAAATTGGGTTTTAGAAGGGGTCAGAGTATGGTTTGGTTATCTACATCAGTTATTCCGTTTTGGTTTTTTAAAACATTTTAGCAGTTGAAAACTGTTAGTCTTCCAAGACAGATTTTTTTACCGTATCTGCAACTTAGAACATTTTTTGACAAGCACAAGGAATGGGGAAAACCACAAAAATTTCTCCTATCAAAAAATTTCAATAGAAATACAAACAGGGAAAGGGACAGGAAAATAATTAGAAAAACCCACAATAAATTTTTTTTTCTTTGAATGCACAGAACTCCTTACAAAAAGCGGAGATGGGAGGCAGAAAAAGGATGTGGTTATATCAAGGAAGCCTGGGAGGGGGTGTTTGAGGCACATCGGTCACAAACTCAAAACATGGAGAAGTTTAAGTGGAAAGTTTAAATTTTTAGATTTTTTAGGACCCCAAAATTTTGTCCCGAATGGCCAGTCCATACCATTCTGCTGGAGAAATTTGGTCTCATACTGCCCAAACCCCACCCATATATTCTGGTTATGCCCCCCCTAAAAACATTCTGGGGGGGGGGGGGGTTTTGATGCTCTTAAAGCGGTCTTTCACAAAACATACCTCGAGAAACCTACTGGGCTCAATTAGATTTATGCCTAAAGACTGAATGAAGGGCCCCGAAATTCTTTTGATATATTTCTTTCCGCAGCCCGAAGGATTACTATTGGATGGCTGAAGCCCCCTTCATATAATCCTTCGATCCCGAAGGTTTGGACCTCATCAGATGGAGCACATTTTATGTATTAAGGCTTCAAAAAATTTCCAAATTTGCTAAGCGTGGGGTCCTGTCATGTCTTTATTAATACAAAAGATGGTTAGTTTTCCCCCCTCGCTATAAATCCTGTTGGCCCTGGGCCTTTCTCTATATGTGGTTGTGTAACATAATTTTTGAAAATGTATATTTATTTTAATTTTTTAAGTTTTAAAATTGGGGGGTGGGTTTTTCTCTCATTTGTTTTTTTTGTCTTATTTGCTTTTAACCTGATTTGGATATAATATTTACGTTGTGCCTATAGCGGATAGAAATGGGTTTTTTATACGTAATGTTTTCACTGAAAAACGAATAAAAAATAAATTAAAAAAAAAATGACACTTTCATTTCTTTTTTTAGGGGGTTGTCAGCTTTTTTTTGGCTATGGGCTTAACTTTGATCACTGACCAGCCACCATGAAGTGCTACCAAAACCCCCTCCCCGCTGTCTCCCCCATACGGGCCCGAAACCCTTTTAACAAAAAAAGAGTTCCCCAACCCTCCTTCTGTCAGTGGCTCAAAACTAGTCCACCGGGGTTTGTTGATAAAAATCCCCCTTTCGGGCCCCATCCCATACTATTTTCTCCCTTAAAATGCATTTTCTTCAATAGCGCCAAACAATAACCCCCAGGACATAACTTAGGAGTGATTAAAATAAAGATGGCGGATTTGACGCCTCCAAAACGTATCATAAATCTTTTAAAAACGCTTTTCTTTAAAAATGGGAGATTTTTCTGATTTTGTTTTCGCATCATGTTTAAAATTGTAACATATATTATTTGGCGTGTTCAGTTGTTTCATTCCCCATAAAACCAAGTTCTCTTCCACCCCCCACATTAAAAGGCATACTTGTTAGGGTTTTTGTAGTTCTGTTATTTGGTGTTTAAAAATGACGGCTCAAACATCGCATGTAAATAAATTGTTTCAAAGATTCCACAGGGGAAAGCCATTTTCACTGTGGCCTCTTTAAATGCACTTTTAATGTTTCTCTTCAGCTTTAACTCAGCGATCTTCAGGGGGGTCGTGACAGAGAGCAGCACTTCCCCCCTTTAGTCAGTCTCACTGAGCTGTGAAGAATTCAGGAGAGAGGGGTGATGAGGTTCCCTGATGCAGGCCTCAGTCTGAGTGAGGTAGGGGAAACGCTTACCTAATGCACGTCCAACTGTCAGGACACTGATGGGGTGTATGGGGTGGATCAGGAGAGTTCAGAATGCGTCACATCACGGGCCCGGGGATGTGGGTTCATGCATGGTTTCTAATCCCGTCAGGGTACAACATCTGGATCACATAGACAAGTCCTTGTGTTGTATCAATGTGATGTAGCAGTCTATCAAAGGGCAGCACTTTTTTCTCATTTGAAACATGACACCTTGCTTTTCAGTTAAATCCACTCGTACACTCTTTAGACCGTCCCGGGTGAAGGTCAGTCTTCCTGAATCCTTCCATAACTCATATATTAATTATTTTTCATGCTACGTCCTTGGTTTTCAATGTTATTCTTTCAAGATTAGCATTTCAGTACTGGACTGAATCAGACCAGGAGTTAGAACAATAATAATGCATTGGTTTTATTTTGCGCTTTTCCATTTTTAGATGCTCAAAGCGTTTACAATTGAATGCATTATTCATTCACTCACACAGTCACACCGGTGGTGGTAAACTACCTCAGCAGTCACAGCTGCTCTGGGGCAGAAATGTAGCTGCCAATTTGCGTCTACGGCCTCTACGACCACCACCAACATCACTCACTCTCAATCATACACCAGGGAGCATCTTGAACTCACGGATGATCTGATCTGTACCGTTACACAACTCACATAATGACATTAAATCCAACCTTGGCTTCATTTGACTCTGTAGGTGATGCTTGTGTCTATGAATCAATCAAAGGCCCTGAAGACATTGAACATGGTACAGTATGTTCAGTAGTGAGGAAAGTAAAGAAGTGGAGCCTGTAGGATTATGTGCATTTATGCATTAGTGTTTTTCAAGAGACAATCTGCGTCGTTCACCCGACATCCTAAGAATATAACTAAGATGAGGTCTTTCAGGAACAATGTTCGTAACCTCCTGAGACCAGAGCTTTTATTTGATATGCATTTTTAATTTCTCTGCTGTATTTGGGATTGGTAGGACCTAAAATGTATAAAAACTAAACATCAGTTTTGAACAGGAAGTTACGAAGGAGTATTAGGGCCAGCCAAAAAAAAGAAAAAGTCAGGCACAAGAGAAAAAAAAAGAAGAAGAAAAAACAGGCGGAAAAAACACTGCAGAAGCTTGACCACAGTACCACACTTAACGCGACTGACGGCTGGATTCCTCGCATGTTCAACTACCGATATCCCTGCATCCAGCTATTTCATTTTGTATGAATGCAGCCACCTCCTACAGACAAAGTAGTTAATAGTTGTAATATAAAACTGTTCATTTTAGTCCTAACATCCTCAAATGAGTACTTGCTGATTAGTGACTTTGTAGCTCATTGCTATTCATAAAATGTGTTCAATTTGTGAGTCATATCAAACTAGAAACGTTACTAAGCGTAAATTAATAAGTTTTGACTTTGCTACCACTAGATGGCAGACTAAAGTGTCCACTAACGAGAACAATGGGTTTAAATGAAGCAGAATAAGCTGCAATAAAACCTAAAACTTCATGTCCCCATATGAGGACGCAGGGTCTCAGGAGATGAAGTTCCTCCTGAACGTTGTGCAGCTCTGATCTACATCTGCTCTGAGGTTGTTAGAGTTTAATGCTGCTGATGAGGTTTGATCACTTCATAAATCCAAGCTCAGATTAATTAGTTCAAGCTCATTCTGTTCAAGATGAGACAACATTTTACAACAAATAGAATATCAAAAGTTGTTTACACTTTTTCCAGTTAGTGATTCATATTTAACATGAATCTTTTTTAAACACTAGAATGAGAAGATTTTCTGTAAATGACTGAAGTTCAAACATGTCACTATATTTCAGATGAATCCAGGGATGTCACATATTCTTTGATTGAGCTTAAAAACATCACTAAGAAGGGTGAGTGTTTTATGTGGAAACAACAACATACAAGATGTAGAACAAACAGCAGCTGAGACCCTTTTATAGACCAGTAGCATCTAAATAACAGATAATATCATCTGATCCTTTAACAGAGAAGAAGCAGAAACCAGAGGAGAGCTGTGTTTACTCTGCTGTGAAGACTGGATCATCTCTAGGTTTGATTCATTACAACAGTCCTGTCTAGACAAAGATCCTTCTTCTGTGTTGTACAGTTGAAACCTCAAGTGTGGCTTTGGTTTCAGATGACAGTCTGATGTATGAACAGGTTCTCTTCCATAAGAAAGGTAAAGCCAAGAGAGACAAAGGTGAGTCAAGTCTACGTCCACCTGCAGCAGTGATTGTTGGAACAGGATGATCTTTATGTGATGTGGCTCACTGGAGCCTAATGTAGATATTATTGTCGTTTGTTACACGTTGTCTTGTATTTCTTTTAGTACAGTAGGATTCTTTTACATTTTAGTGAAGAAACTGGATGTATTTTTTAGTTTTAAGTGACTGAAACAATCTCTGTCTTTGTTCACAGGAAAATCAGCTCCTGCAGCAGCTGATGAAACATTTTATTCTGAAATCAAACCAGGAACATCTCATGGTAAATATAACATTGATTTATAAGAACAGATCTCTGTTGTGCTCAGACTACAGGAGTTTTGGTCTGATTTGTTCCTGGATTCCACCCTCCTGGTAAATAGAGGATAAATCATCAGATTATCTGGTAACGCGAAGGTTCACACATGTAATTTTAAGATTTCTGAACTGCTCACATTAAACCTGAATGACATCAAACATGTTTGACATCTAGGATTTAAGCAGAAGTTAGCAGTTGTTGTGACTTGGTTTATTTATTTTTGTCTATGTCCTTTCAGGTCAATAGGATCTGTATCATCAAAAACCAATTGAATAGATCATAAAATTGAAGCTTACTCACATGAATAGCAGATATTTAAAGACATAAACCAGCTGATGTGCTGCTTTTTGTGCAGTGTATTTATAAAAAGCGTCAGTTTGTATGAATGTAGTGATCGTGTCGGTTTAATATCAGCATTCTTTTTCCTTCTTCATGTTCTGTATCAAACATCATTCTGTTACATGTCCACTTAAGAAGCTAAACTATGTTGAGGAAGAACTGATAGCTATAACAAGTATTTTATGTTTTCCCTTGAATGATTATGTATATTGTAAAAAGCCTTGGCCCTTTTTCTAACATGTTATGCATCAATAAACATGTTATCTTTTTATTTTTTATGTCCTGTTAATAAAATGTCTGTATGTTTTTCATTGTGTTATGAGATGGTCTTCTTACAGTGTATTGTGGTTTTAATCAAGAAAACTCTGATCAGGACATAGGGAACATATTGTGATTCACAGATGGACTCCTAGTCACATCTTGAGCAGCATTGTCACAGGTGTTAAAGTTTGAAAAGTTGTTCAGATTTGACACGTGTCATACGTGGTGTGATTTGTGTTGTGGATATGCTACAGAGTGTCCATGAGGGAAAGTTGAAGGGTAATAAACAGATGACTGCCACTTTTCCCTGCAGTGGAGAAAGAGGAGGATTTATCTTAACACTAAAGTATCTTCAGGGTGGGGCACAGACCAAAACATCAAACCAGGCAGCTAATTAGCTCATTGTTAGTGCTGCTGCCTCAGTGACTCCATCCCGTAGTGATGCTGCTATAGGCCAAGGATGATGGGGGTGAATGCTCTGGAGACCTATCCTCTTGCACATGCTCCCATCCTCTAATTTTTTTCTGTCCTCTAATGACTTTTTTGTCTCTATTACTACTCAAGATTCTGTGATTCTACGCCTGTATAGAATGTTAATAGCTGTGTATCTTTTTAGTGTCAGCGCTTTCGTCGATTGTTTGTATCTATGACAGATGTGTGGTTATGTCGTTCTGCTGCTGCTCTCTTCTCTTGTTCTGTCTCTACCTGGTTGCCTTAGTCAGGTGGGTTTCCTCTATATCGAGCTGGGTTCTGTTTCATAGTTGCTTCATTAGATATGCTTGGGGGTTTTTAGGCCAAGGCTTTGTAAGGCATTTGAGACGTTTTGTATTGTTATTGACACGACATAAATAAAATCAAAATCAAGTGTATTGAACTTCAAAATAACCCACTAATCAAAAATGAAATTTAAAATATGGACATTTACCATAATCCCTAGGCCCCCCAAAGAAGGGACTATAACCCAGTCACCATTGAGATAACCTGTGAGTTCAGTTATTTAGTTTGAAATATTCATGATTTCATCATCATCATTATCATCATCATCATTAATGATGAAACCTACAATGTTGAGTTTTCTCTGTTGATTTCATGTTTCTGTTTGTGTCCCAACTGTTCATATCTGGTGGACACAGTTTCCAACAAGGCTGTTGTAACACGACAACACAACTGGCCTCAGATATTCAAGGTGAGAAGATCACTCTGACATGTGAGGTCCAGGGAGGTGAAGACACTGAGTGGAAGTATGAATGGAGAACACCCAGGTCATCTACACACTGGACAAACAATAAATACTGGACTTTCACTGCTTCTGAGTCCAGCAGTGGAGACTACATGTGTAGGAGTAGGCTCAGAGATGACTCATATTCTACAGAGTGGAGTGAAGCCATCACACTGTCAGTATCTGGTAAGTCATGTTTGTTGTTTGTTCTGTTAAACTATGATTACTCCTGATAGTCAGTAGTTTAACAAAGAGTTTGGTCTGAAGGCAGACACTCTTATTTTCAGCTGGCAAATGGGCAACAATGTTTCCGTATCATTCAATCATTCAGAAAAACAAAAAGATAAATTCATTCTGTCTAGGTTATTTACCTAACCATAAATATTCAAACACACATTTAAATGTCAACACTGTGTTTCTTCTTTTTGCCTCTAACCGTAACAATCAAACTCATTGACTCATACACTATGATCAGGGTTTAACACTATAAAAAATATCATGTGTGATGAGAGGTACAGATTTGAAATATTGTTGAATATAATCGGAGTTACAATCAAATGAGCTCCTCCTCAGGTGCTGCTTATGGAATCAAGCTAAAATGTGCTTTGTGTCTTAGTGTCTTTAGTTTTTCTCAATTGCTAAAACACTAAAAGCCATTGGCTGAACTCATTGAGCTAATTGTGCAGTCTGTTGTCAATACCTTAAACCATTTCACATGGTACAACACAATTTGCAGATCTCACTTAGACTTTTCAGCAGAACTCTAAACACATTGTCATTCTCCAAAACACATTGTGCACTCTAATGCACATGTTCGTCCATACTGGTAAACACAAGTGGCAACAATCAAATTCAAACAGAGAACACACGTCATTGATTAAACCCACAACCAGTCAAAACTGATTTCACTTGTTTCAAATCATGTGACACTACCAAATATAAGCCAGGCCCAGAGAGCAAACAGGTTGTTGAAGGTGGGAAGGAGAAAGTCTTAGAATGGACAGAAAAAACAATGTGAGAGACGAGGACGAGTGTGTATGCGAGGTGGCAAGAGGAGGAAGAGGAGGAGGAAGAGGAAGACAAAGAGTGGAGTGATGACAACAGCAGCTTCCTATGTGAGGGTCAGCAGAGGTTATGACAGAGTGTTCCTCAACTAATCCTGTGAAAAAGTCTGTGAAGATTCTCAGTCATCCAGGTCATGATAATCCAAAAAGGCCTTGAATAAAGGCAACTGGACTTGTAGGATTTTCTTGAGGACGTTTCTCTACTCATCCGAGTAGCTTCTTCAGTTCTGATAAACTAGTGGGAAGTTGAGGTTTAAATAGGAAAAAACTGGCTTAAACAGAAACTGGGATCACTATTTCCATAATGGCTGGTACTTACCTGTTGTGAGAGGGGGGATTGTGTGCCTAGGCTACTTACCCTATGAATGGAGCTCTAACGAGGCTATTGTTGGTGGGAGCCTCCAGTCCCAAGGTGTGAATGGTGTTGAAACTTCTTTGTGACATGTTGATGGACAATTAATAAATATTTATCCTGAACTCAACAGCAACTAAACCAAAGGCCAGACTGAGTGCTGACACCAAGAGATATTCCCCAGTAGGAGGCAGAGTGACTCTGACCTGCTCAGTGACGCCATCATCTGGATGGAAATATGAGTGGTTCAGACGTAAGCACAGACACCTCTGAAGTTCAAGTCAAAACAAATGATGGAGAAAACAGAGTTATCAGTTTATCACAAGGAGGAATCTACTGGTGCAGAGGGGGAAGAGGAAGAAGAGGAGAACCATTTACTACACTGATATCAGTGATACAGTCAGGATTAATGGAAATGGTGAGTTTTGAAAAAAGGAGGAACCAAAAAATGCAGACATCCAATGTCTATCTATGGATACATCAAGTCATTCTGTTTGATGTTGAATTTTGTGTCTTTATTAATGAATCTTGAACATGAACAAGTTCCAAACAAGGTGACTGTGACTCTCCAACCCAACTGGCCTCAGATCTACAGAGGAGAGGAGATTACTCTCAGATGTGAGATCCATGGAGGAGACACTGAGTGGGAGTATGAATGGAGATCTACCAGTTCATACAAACCTCCAAATCTAAATGAGTTCAGGATTAAATCTGATTCTTCTCACTCCACACTGGAGACTACAAATGTAAAGGAAAAATGAAAAGTGAACAACAGTCTTCAACAGAGTGGAGTGATTCCTTCAGATTGACTGTATTCATCAGTAGGTCTCATCATAGTTCACCAGTCATCACGTATTTAACTGTAACTTCATATTTATATCATATATATTTTATTAAGAGATCGCAGACAATCATATTAAGATAAATAACACCAACTTCACCAGACACACATGTTGAATGTAATCTACCATCAGTACATAGTAACATGTTTTCATTTTGATAAAACCTTTATCAACAGATAAACAACCTGTCCTCTCTGTGTCTCCATCATAGGCTGAGTCCTGGAGCCTCAGTAACTCTGAGCTGTGAGGTTGAACATCCATCTGCAGGATGGAGGTTTTACTGGTATAAAGCTGTTCCTGATCTATCACACAAGTATCAATATTACAACTATGAGCTGCTTCCTGGTAGCATCAATGGAACTGAACAAGATTCCTACATCATTGATGGACAGACACACACAGCAGGATATGTGTGTAGAGCTGGAAGAGGAGAGCCAGTGTTTTACACTGATTACAGTCCACCTCAGTTTGTCTGGTCTGGAGGTCAGTGTTTTTTGTCCTTCGTTCATAGAAACATTTATTCCATTACCACTCTGTCTGTTTTTGAATGTCTTTGCTTTAGTCTTCTGTTGATATGTGTGATATATGAGTGTGATTGTCAGATAATGATGTGTGAGTGTGAAGTAGACAGTTTGTTTAGTTGAGGAAAAAACCTCAGGAAAAAAAAAACATCCTCAACAGACGAGGAGCCCACACATGAAGAAGAAGAAGGCATGAGGACATTATTCACACTATTCAGGTTTAATTCCCCGGAGAGAGGCTGGTCAAAGGCTGGTTTAAATCTAGTACAGAGAAGCCTGAATTAGAGACGAACAAGAGAAAGACAGGTAGACACAGGACTTGGACATTTGTGTGCTTGGGGGAGATGAATTTAAGAGATGCACTGGTTTTCCAGAAAGTTTGCAGTGATCTCATCACAGAACGAGTTGCGTGTTCCTCTTTTT
>NC_061770.1:53801022-53830124 GCF_022458985.1 Mugil cephalus | reverse complement strand
GACAAAAAAGTACATTAATCCGGGTTAAACAGGGAAAATCTTCATAATTAAATGTTTTGAACCGTTTTATTTTTATATACAGTTAGTGAAGGGTTGATAACAATGTGAGGCTCAGCTCGCTGCTCAGCGATTTTAAATATGTTTTTTTTTTCTTTCCGTGATGATTTTTTCTCTGCTGACCACACGTCACTGTGTCTTTATAGTTCTCACCTCTTCCTTGTTGCCAGCCCTCAAAGCCCTCATGTGCCTCATGTGTTTTATGCATTTTGTTTTGTTTCAAAAAAGTACACTTACTATTGTTAAACTGTTGTTTAATTTATATTTATTGTCCTCTGTTGTTCTGCTTGTACCTGGCCCGTATCACTATACACTGTATTAATAGTATCGATACCAAGTCGGTATCGGATCGATACTAGCCTGGTGCGATCGATCCTTTACTTTAAGTTCCGCTGTTGTTTGCAATGCTGCGGTTTCGACAAAGAGGAAACAGCCATGTCGCCGGACTCGCCGCTCCTGTTTCAGTGCAGAACAGGCACATTTAAACATGTTTTGCACACACTTTAAATTTGGTGGTGAAAGATTCTATTAAAGCTCTGCCTGACTGGCTTGAGCTTCAAGCAGAAAAGCAGTGCTATTGTTGCTTTCTTTCACAACAGCACTAAAGCTGCAGACAAGCTCAAAGACATGCAGAAGCAGCAGAAGTTCCCTGAACAAAAACTAATTCAGGCAGTTGAGACAAGGTGGAACTCTATATTCTACATGTGGGAGAGAGTGCTTGAGCAAAAGGATGCAGTTACCAAAAGTCCTCTATCTCCTTGGAAGCTGCCAGGCACTGTCCGCTGTCGTTTTAAACCCTATTGAAACTTTTTAAGGGCTTGCTGTCTGCACCTTCTAGGACAACACATTTAAAAACCGGGGAAATTCCGTGACTCTGCAAACATTGACTGCGTAAAAGCTCGACTTCTAACTGAAATGCAGGCCGTGAGATGTCAGCACATTCATCATCTGCCACCATGTCTGCTCCCAGCTCTGCCAACAGCTCTACCCCAAATCCTGAAACTGCCTCAAGCTTGTCTGGAAGGGCTGTTTCATCCAGCATCAGACAACTGGCACTGATGCCATAATTGAGATGCGCAGGTACACTGAGGAAAGGCCCAAATTTCCCTTTAGATCAGGATCCAGTACTTTGGTGGAAAAACAATGATCAAACATTCCCCTCTCCGAGCAAACTGGCCAAAAAATACCTGGCAGTGGTTGCAACAGCAGTGCCAGCTGAGAGGATTTTTTCAAAAGCGGGACAGGGCACAGACAGAGTGCATTAAAAGCAAAAAATGTTAATATGATACTGTTCTTGAACAAAAACCTGTAACCAAAACCTATTTTCTGCACAGACCAACTAAAGGCTTTGGGGTTGTTATGTTGTTTACATATTATTTATTATTATTATATTTTCACGAGTTGTTGTTTTTGTTGTTGGGAATTTTAATTAAATTTTTGTATTATATTCTCAACAGTACTTTTTTGTTTTAATTTCTTCACTGGTTTACTTTTATTTAAGATTTTTCTTAAAAAAAAGCATTTTCTGTTTAATGATAAACTTTGTCCGAAATCTGTCCTGGGTTTAAACTATTTAATAAAAAGGAAACATCACAAAAACACTTTTGCGATTTAGCAATTCAATGACGCATCCAATACCACCTTACTCACTGAAATGTATCAGTATCGGTATTGGCGATAGTGGCCCGTATTTATTTGGTATCGGGTCGATACCAAAATATGCAGTAATCGCACACCACTACTCTGTATTTGGAGCCGTTTAAACACAATGGTATGATCCTCCTCTGTCCTCACATGGGATTGACTGCATGAGGTGCCCATCAAGTAAAGTCCCGCCCCAGCCTGCAAGGACGTTTTTTTTTTTTTTTTAAAGATAGATTCTCAGAGAGCGTCTCTCTCCCAGACAACTCGATCTTTTCGTTCGCTTACAATCGTCTCTGTTAGACACATCACCAGCTCAGAGACGCATTGGACGTCGTAACCTCCACATCATTCACTCTTAACGCACGGAGCAACTGGCTCGAACTTCATAAGAATAAGAGCAGGTACCTAAAACTCAAGAATTCAATCTTTCCATCGATGTATAAACACGTGTTTGCACTTAGACAGAGGCTGAGTTCATCCCTGGTTTAAACAGTGAACAGGGTTAAGACACAGGCACCAGGCATCATGTTGATAAAAGTCTGCTCTGTTCAGACTGTCAGAGACACAAATTCCACCAGTGATATCTGTAATCCTCTCCATTCACTCACTTGATCCGCACCGTTCAAACAGAAAAGTCATAAATGTACTTACAGGATAAGACCAACACACAGAGCACAGTCTGTCCCATCTCCACATCCAGCTCTGTCTCACTGTGCTGCACTGCTCATGTCAAACTGTTCTTCAAACTGCAAAGAGACAAGTTACATTGCCTTTTTTGTCTTTTGTAGTATAACCTCCCTGTGCTTCCTTCCCTTTTACAAAAAGGTCAAACCACTTATACCATATAGACTTGACCACAGCCTACACCTACACACCTACATTTCCTGACTGCAGCAGATATTATTAGTTTGTGTCTTTTGCAGAAGTTGCTGCTGTTGCATCAACACAGTGTGTACTGATGAAGTGTGTGTTGTGGAGACATACCAACATACAGTATGTATATAGAATTACAATGCACACAGATAATGACTGAAAGGGTCAGTATTGACCAAATGAATTTTCCAAACTTAATGTTTAATCCTTCTGCATTTATCTACATCTGGCCCATGTATTAAATGGAGCACTGAGAGTACTGAGCAGAGGTACAGACATTCTTTAGTTTAACTTTTATTTCGACTGAAACATCAGAGATTCTATACATAGAGGGGGAATCAATTAAACAAAGCACGGAAAGAACCTGTGTGTTGTTCAGTTGTGCTGTACAGTTCACTCAGTAAGGCCTGTAAAGAAACTGTGTGAAGTTCCTCTTCACACAGAGAGGTGTGATAGTGCCAGTATTAGGCATCATCACACTTAAACCACAGGTAATGTGTTAACAAGAAGACAACAGGCATCATTCACTGTGCTCATCTTACTTATTTATATACATTTGCATTTCCTGCTGTTGTTGCTAAACTGCCAGTCTCAACAGTTGCCTCACATCAGTGTGGTGTTAGGTTGAATACATTAAATGTGGTGCTGAACAAAATGTCTATGCAACAAATAAACACTGTACAGTGATTTGATACTGTTCATCTGTCCTGATATAAACCAGCACACAAACATTCTCTAAACACTGGGTGATGTACGTTGATCAAGGTAACTCTGGCTCATAGCGGTCACTACAGTGGACAGCTGTTTAAAAGTCATTTCCTACCATATACAATGGTTTCTATGAAGGAGTTGCATATCAGCCATTAGAATGCTCTCTGCTGCCACCCTCCATTTAGTGGTTAGTTGTTGTAACTACAAGTGAACCTCCTCTGAATACAAGATGGCCGACAGGAAGCCACACACGTTGACCACTGCTGAAATATCTTGTCAATCCTTCTATTCCAGGAGAACCCTAGAGCTAAAAATAAATAAATAAAAATATGATGATATGTAGGAGTATCTAAGTAGTAATAATTATTGTTTTAGTTTTGAAAATATTACTTCAAATGAATAGAAAATTGCAATTAACCATGTGTCCAACAAAGTGAACGTCATGCATTGCTAAGTAGTTCCAACATAAGTCATGTAGCCTTAGACTTAGACTAACTTTATTGTCATTTTGTATGCACAGGGTGTAAACAGAATGAAATTTCATTGCATACGGCTCACGACAATGTAATAAAATTACAATGAAAGTACAATATAAAGTGCAGCAGCGATAGGAATGTATCATAGTGCAAGAAGAAACTGTTCAAAAAAAATGTTCAAAAATGTACAACAATGTTCACACTGCAAAATAACGGTGCAAAATGGCAGTAAAAGTTATGTATATGTGTGAAGCGGAGTCCAGTTAAGAGTTCAACAATTCAACAGTCTGATTGTAAGGGGGACAAAGCTGTTGCAGAACCTGGTGGACCTGCACCGGATGCTGTGGAGCCTCTTTATAGAGGGCAGCAGGGAGAACAGTCCATGGTGGGGGTGTGAGGGGTCACTGAATGATGTTACGGGCTCGCGACATGCAGCGCTGTGATGAGATGTCCTGAATGAGGGAAGAGGGCCCCGATGATCCTCTTCGCTGTCCTCCCACCACTCTCCTCATGTTCTCCCAGTCGGAGGCGCTGCAGCCTCCACACCTCACAGAGGGCAGCTGGTCAGAATGTTCTTTATGGTGCTTCTGTAGAACGTCTTGAGGATGGGCGGGGGCAGGTGGGCTCATCCTCATCCTCCGCAGGACGTAAAAGCGCTTCTGTGCCCTCTTGACCATTGACGTGGTGTCACAGACCAGGGGCCTCATGTACAAAGACTTGCATGGATTTCTCACTGAAACACGGCGTGCGTTAAAATCCAGAAACTGGAGTCCACCAAAAAAAAAATCAGATGTATCAAGTGTGCGTGTGCCTGGATCCAAGCAGTATTCGTTTGTACATCCCAATCAACGTGAAATTGGAGCGCACATGTTGGAGTGCCAAACTCCTCCCTGACACGCCCCAATTTAAATATGTAAATTAATTTAAATAGCCCCTGCATCACGGATTCCCCACTCTGCACGATCTGGTTTTCACAATGAGTAAGGCGAAAAAGAGGAACTTCACCGAGTCCTGAAGTAGAAGTATACTAAATGAAGTGGAGACACGTAGACACATTGTGTTTGGTAGCCTGTCATCGGGCATCAACTCAAAAAGAAAGCGGAGTGAGTGGGAGCTTGTGTGTGAGGCTGTGAATGCCGTAGGATCAGAGGAGCGCGCACACACTGAAGTATAAAAAGAAATGGTCCGATATGAAGGTGGAGGTGAAACGGAGGATTTCGGCACACCACCGAAACGTGACCGCAACAAGGCGGGGGGTCAGGAGGGGACGAACTGACCCCCTTCAACCAGAGAGTGGCCGCCATAATGGGTGACACAGCTCTCCTCGGAGTTGTGGGAGCTCATGAAGGTGACACAGATCATCCCAAGGTAAATGTGTTAAAACAAAATATTATCATTATACTGGTCGTACAATAGGCTGTTCACAATACACAGAGCTCGTGCGTGAAGTTGCAGGATATTAAACACACTGACTCATGTTTAGTCACTTCATTTTTTTTATTATCATTATTTCTGAAAAGACAATGACCCAGGAGAGGGCACTTCCGCCGGCACCGAGCA
Organism: Mugil cephalus; assembly: GCF_022458985.1. Taxonomy (NCBI): domain Eukaryota; kingdom Metazoa; phylum Chordata; class Actinopteri; order Mugiliformes; family Mugilidae; genus Mugil; species Mugil cephalus. The sequence goes on along the minus strand of NC_061770.1, from coordinate 53,824,803 downwards.
CCCCGCTGTCTCCACCGCTCCCACCAGCTCCACCCTTTCCACCAGCAGCTTGCAGCTTGCCAGGGGGCAATTAAACGGATAAATTTACTCACTGAGAAGCCACCCATCGCGCACCATGCCAGCCTCCAGCCTGTTCCCAACCATGCGGTTCAGAATGAACGAGTCATGCGTTGAACCAGGCCACCTTGCTACGATGTTCGTGAACTGCATTTTGCGCATCACATATTATTTGAACATTTTATAGAATGAAAATGTTTCCTGTTCACAAAAACAAATTCATCCTGTGATGGCGCCTTTATAGCAATGTGTGTGCAGTCAATTGCTCTGATTACATTGGGAAACCGGCTCTTGCTGCAAATTGTGCTTTAATGTTGACCTGTTCAACAGCATTGTATGGAAATTTGATGTACCTTGATGACATTTTGATCATCCCGTCCCCACACAGCTGGCATGGCTCGACTCAGGTTGACTGACACACACTCCTGACCGGTCGGCCAGTTCCCGCTGGAAAACCCCTATTGCCAGAAACCCCAGAGTGGTCAGCACCTGTGTGGGCAGGACAACCCCTGGCTCCGCACTGTGTTGCGCTCTAGGGCCGGTTGCGCTCTGCGCACAGTTCCAGTAATACCGACCTCGGTAAACGAAAACGACTCATGAACCAGTTGACAACCAGTTGTCGCCGTTGCTAGTAGATCTTCGCGTTCTCTAAACACTCTCTCACTTCTAATACTACAATTTGCGTGGTCTTCTAACAAAGCCAAGGCCGCCATTGTTAATATCACTTCTTCATCACTTTGCACATGCTTTTATATCCACCAATGGTTACAAACACGTGTGTGTTAATTGCGCACTAATATGTCTCTGATGTGCACATCCTCCGAGAACTACTTGATTTTACATTATTGACAGTTCCTCAGCGTCGCCTCTTAGTGTCGCCAAAGGAACAATAGCTGATGTTGGCGGAGGTCACCGCCCATTTCCACGGTCATTCACTTTTGATACATCTGAACCACTGACGTTGATGTGGGCGTACGCAACGTTTCCGGGCGCACGCAACTTTGATACATGAGGTCGTCTGTGTCTGTTGTCTCTGCACCAGCCCACCAGCTGCTCCACCTCCTCTCTGTAGTCCAGGTTGTTGTCGTCTCTGATGAGGCTCACCACCGTTGTGTCATCTGCAAACTTCACAATGTGATTGGTGGCGAACCTGGGGATGAGGACGCAGTCCTGAGGGGAGCCCGTGCTGAGGGTGATGACATTGGAGGTGTGATGTCCGACCCGGACTGATTGAGGTCTGTCGGTGAGGAAGTCTAGCAGCCAGTTGTGAAGGGGGTATTGAAGCCCAGGTGTCCCGGTTTTCCTTCTAGATGCTGTGGGTTGATCGTGTTGAAGGCTGAACTGAAGTCCAGGAACAGCATCCGTACATGGGTGTTTCTTCTCCTCCAGGTGCCAGGCTCAGGTGAAGAGCGGAGGAGATGGCGTCCTCAGTGGAGCGGTTCCGTAGGTAGGCAAACTGGAACGGGTCGAATGTGGAGAGGAGTCTGGAGACAATGTGTTCTTTTAACAGCCTTTCAAAGAACTTCATCATGATGGGAGTCAGCGAAACTACTGGATGGATACACTGTTTCTAGCATGCTAGACACCGTATTTTGTTCAAATGCTCGCAAGTTCTTGAGAGCGCAATGCAGCTGCAGCCGTCCAGGGCGCCACCACCTTCATTCATCTTTTATTATGACTATTTTGGTTGCAGTTCATTTCATTTTGGGTATGCCTATAAGTTAGTAATTAAAATATACATTTTTATCTGCATTTTTGTGCAGATTAGTTGTAGTTTGTGTTAGTAAAAATGATCAATTTGTCATATTTTTAGACCACAAGTGCAGATGAGTATAGTGACAACAGTGATGATGAGCGGCCGCCAGAGAACAATAGAGACGTAGGAGATGAGGATGATGAAGGAGATGCAGACAGTCAGGATGCAGTGAGTCAGCATGCTGACAGTCAAGATGATGAGGGCCAGGATGCAGAGGGAGGTCTGCATGATGAGGGAGCTGTGGAAAATGTCTGCATGGTACCTGCCCAGAGAAATGTTCACAAGGCACCTGCCTGCACTCAAGCCCTCAAATATGTCTGGAAACTCAAAGACAACAAGTTTGATGGAGACTTGCCCCCTTTTCTAGGAGACTGGAGAGTGAATGTTGAGGGAAGAGAACCAGTCAATTTCTTTAGGCAACTGTTTCCCATAGATCTCATTGATGAGATTGTACACAACACAACATGTATGCTCTGCAGAAATGGAAAGAAAATCTGGCAGTGACAAGTGAAGAAATTCACATTTTTCTAGGGATCAACATGGTCATGGGGTACATTCGATATCCTAGGGCACGGATGTACTGGTCCAGTGAGGATGGCCTTCGTCTTGGAATAATTGCAGATGCCATGTCTGTAAACAGATATGAGTAAATTCAGAGTTATCTGCACTTTGTGGATAACCATACTTACCAGCCAACAAACACGGATAGGCTCTTCAAAGTAAGACCAGTGCCAAGTACACTTCAGAAAACATTCCTGGCGGCAGCAGACCTCGAAGAATCCCAATCAATTTATGAGCAAATCATTCCCTTCAAATGCCTGAAGGGAATGATTGGAAGCGCCAACTGTCAATCAAGCAATACATACCCAAAAAGCCCAAACCCTGGGGAGTGAAAGTGTGGGTGAGGGCAGGGTCCTCAGGTTATGTGTACAGATTTGAAGTGTACCAGGGCTCAGCAAATAGGGGTCACAGCGGTGGTTTAGGAATGGCTGGAGATGTAGTGATGCGCCTTTGTGACGACAGAAAGCACAAAAACCACAAGGTGTTTTTTAACAAGTTTGTCTGCAGCATTCCACTCCTTGAGGCCTTGAAAGACCGAGGCATCTATGGCACAGGCACATGCAGAGCAAACAGAGTGAAAAGAGTGAGTCAGAAACTCAAGAGTGAAAAACAATGAAAGAAGAAGGAAGAGGGGCCTGTTCTGTTGTCAGCACTAATGGAAACATCACTGTCACACGTTGGCTTGACAGTTCAGTCATCCACATGGCATCCACCTGTGCCAGTCCCCTGAAGATGTGGCCAAAAGATGGCTCAAGAAAGAAAACATGATGATTAGTGTCCAAAGACCTTCCGGTGGCCCTTTATCAACACATGGGTGGATCTTGTTGACCAGTGTGTGTGTCAGTGTATCCCCACAGACGTAGAAACAAGCTGTGGTACATGCGAGTGTTTTTGATGCTGTTGTTGTTGCCTGATGTCTGGATGGGAAAAGATGAAACTCCTCATCTTCAAAGCTTCTGTGGCCCGTGCACTGATAAATGCTGGCTCCCTTCAGCAAAGCAGGAGAGGAAGACCCAGTGGGACCCCACCTCCAGCAGAGCGCATAACAGTGACCAAAGTACCAAGTGAGGTCAGGTTCAGCACAGGAAATCACTGGCCCAAACTCACCCAGGTCAAAAAATGCAAACAGATGCCACGATGCTGAAATGCACACGGAAGACCAAATACATCTGCATGCAGTGCAGTGTGACACTGTGCCCTGGATACTTTGCCAACTTTCATTAAGGTTCATTAAAAAAAATCAGTGATGCAGTGACTTTTGTTTGTTCTTTTTAGAGATGTTTTGAAACATGAATTTAGCTGACATGTTTGTTTTCTTATTTAGGTTTTAGCAATAGATCTACAGAATGTTAAAGTGTCTGAAAGTAGGTTAAAGTGTTTTCCAAAGCATACAATGACATAAGTGCTCATGGATTTATGATAAATATCAGTTTGGTTCATTCTTCCATTATGTTTAAACTGGCATGGACATGTCTGTAACTTCCTGAAAATCTGTTTTTTTTTAAAAGTTAATATTTGTTTTTTTTTTTTTCATGCCCTAAAAACAGTAAAATCACATTTTAACAAAATCTTGACTCAGGATGTCATAATTCATGCATCAGAGGGGTAATGTTCCACAACCAAATCATCCTAAGAGGAATCTTGTGGCTCTGTGACTCACAGTGAACTGTTATCACCTCTGTTCTGAAGGCTGCATGACAGAGCAGGTGACTTAGCCAGATCCAGCCACTAGTGGTCATTTGATTATGTTATATTTATGCCACTGAACCGTTTTTCTATGTTGTCAGTTAAATATGTGACATATATATTATGTCATGGGTTATTTCTCCTGTATATGATATATACATATCATATATTTCATGCTAATGATTGTTTTATTATTATTTCAGGTTGTGTGTTATGGTTAAACACATCGTGAGCTGTTTTATTGATGGCTTTTCTTATTTTCGGTTTATTCCAGAAGCACACACACGTATAAAACCCCAACCACCACATCTGTGTACCTTGCTTACACTGGATGAAAGCGCCATAAAGAAGGACTGTCTCCTGCTTCTTTATTCTTCACCTAAGTCTTGGGGGAACTTATAGACTGCGTTCTAACAGGAACGCACTTTGCCAAATTTCAACTCAGAGAAGCCAGTCTGCTAACTTTAAGCTTCCGTCACAACCTCAGAATACTTTATTCAAACAGGGCTACGCCACTGAACCATCAAATCATTATACGTGTCCATTTCTAACTTGTCTGTGATTGGTTATCGTAAAAGTTTACTCCACCTTAGCCAATCATCACCTGTGCGATTGAGACTGAGAACCAGTAACGCGCCCATTTAATTTCAGTTACGGAAACGGCGTTATAAAGATGGAAACAGTAATTAGTTAGATTACCCCGTTACTGAAAAGAGTAACGCCATTAGTAACAGCCGTTTATTTTAAAGCCGTTTTTTCCCATCACTGGTGGTTACTACTGTCTGATGAACCTCAGTCAAGAAGATAAAGCAGTGAACAGCACCCTCTGTTGGCTGTCAGATGTAAACACAAGACAATCATAAAACCTGTGAGGTCTGTATTAGGAGGTTATATATGGGAAATGAGAAGAATTATTATTCTTTTAGTGCAGTGAGAACTAAACACATCTGTACAGGATATTGTTGTGAACTTTTTCTGACCCTCATTTAAGAGGGTTGCTTCTCAGTATTTCATTGAGGAGGGAGTTTTTACCTTTCATAATGGATTCACTGCTGGTTCTGAAGTGACAGTAAAGGTTTTGGCCTGAAAGATATTGATGTGCAGTTACATAAAGTCTTTGTGGAATCAGACTAGTATAAGATGAAGGTGGTTGACTTTCTCATGGGGAATGATTTAACCAGTGGAAAGTTTTTGGCTGCACCTGAAGCAACAGTCAAGTTAAACAGATAGTGTCTAGATGAGCTTGTCTGGATGTTTCTAACTGGTTACTGGATCTGTGCATTTTTCATTTTCATTTTAGGAGTTATGAAGAATCTTGCCATGTTTTTCCCAGGTACAGTGTGGAGAGGCCTCTGTCTGTTTGTAAAGCTGAGTAAATCCTGGAGATCAGTTTTCTGCTGGGGTTTCCTGTATATGCATCGGTGAATATCCCATCAGATTCCCTCCCTCCTCTTCAGGAGTTTTATAATCTCTCATTTGAAAATATCTAAATAAATCCTGTTTTTTCCTGAGTTGTTCAAACCCTAAGTTAAAATATGAGTTGTAGAGACCTTACAGTATGAGGTAATACTCGATTTATCCAGGATGTAAATCTGCTGTCCAGTTTGGCTGCTGTGAAATCTGTGTCAGATGTCACCCACTGTGATATTCATGCATTTCTTTCTAATTTTGGGGTCTTTGAGGTTTTGTGCCAGATCTTTAGAGGAGTCACAGTCCAACTAATAGACTTATGTAAATATTATTTCTGGAGGGTATTGTCTCCCAATATAGATGGTAGAGGTGCATTTATGAAGTTTTGTTCTATTTTCTTTCCATTTTACATCTAAGTCTGGATCACACCAGTTGACCAGGAAGCATAGCTGTGCTGCTTTGTAGTAATCTTCCAAGCAGTGTAGGGCCATTGATTGGAGGTACATTGATTGGCAATGACTGAAAGAGGAACAGGAGTCTGGGCAGTACATTCATCTTAATTACGTCTATGCGACTGTACACATTTGTTGGTAATAATGAGCAAGCGACTTAGATCTGATTTGATGTCGGCTGTTATGGAGCTAAAGCTCTGATCATAAACAGTGTCTGTGCACTCCAAGGTATTTAATTACGTCACCAGTCAGCTTGAATTTACAGGCTCTCTAAATGTTTTTAGATGGTTACGTTAAACGTCAACGTCTGGGTTTTGTGTGAATTTAGTTTGTGTATGTACCAAATTCTTTAAGTAGACACAATCATTTAGGGAGACTTATTTATTTCAGGGTTACAAAGACTCATTAAAATATCGTCTGCGTACAAGCAGATTTTAAGTTCTGTTTCCAGTCAATACGCCGGTTATATCCTTATCTCTTATCGCCTGTGCCAGTGGCTCTATGAAAAGAGCAAAAAGTATAGGACTCAGAGGACAGCCTTGACAACACCCCCTTTAAAGTCGTACCGTTTTAGATAAGGACCCACTTATTTTAACTGTGGCTGTGGGGCTGCAGTAGAGTCAGTTCAGACATCCTATTACCTGATCATTGAATCCAAAACATTTAAGGACTAGATATAAATGTTCCCACCGAACAGAATCAAAAGTCTTTTCAGCGTCAAGGCTGATGACTATGGCTTCCCTATCACTGCCTCTCATCTGAGGAACGAGGTGGAGAGCACGTCGCACGTTATCCTGGGCTCGTCTGTATTTCACAAAACCCGTCTGATCTGAGTCAATCAGATCTGGGACAATATCTTCCATTCTTTTTGCTAATATCGATGCATAGAATCTATAATCTACGTTTAGTTCGATGTGGGTCTGTACGAGCTACGTTCTGTCTTGTCTCTACCTGGTTTAAGGACTGAAATTAATAGCTCGTCTCCAGGAGAGTCACCGCCCCTCTAAGGACATAATTAAAACATTCTTTAAGTATTGGGACAAGGTCTCTAGGAAGGTTTATACCATATCGATGGATAAGCATCGGCTCCAGGCATTTTTATTTTTTTTCCTCTGTTATTTCTTGGGTCATTATTTGTTCTGTTCCTATTGATGGTAATCTAAAGATGATAGAAAATCTGATACAACTGATGCCTCAGCTGCTTGGGCTTGTGCGTATAAGTTCTTGTAATAAGTTTCAAATGAAGGCTGGATGTCTTCAAATCGTGGTGCATCTTATTAATCTGGGGTCTTTAACGTTGTGAACAAATCTTTCAGCCATTTGTTTACGTGTCTTCCATGCCAGTTGCTTTTTAGATCTTTTTGCTTCATGAAGACAGCTTTATTTTTCCAGTTGGCGTTTTTTAGATGCTATTTAGTGTTTGTTTCATATCTTCAGTTTTTTTTTAGAATATCGATGTCATCATACTTCATATGTCTGTGTTCCAAGGGTTTTATTTTTTGGGCAGTCAGGTCATTCATTTGTTTTCTCCTTTTCTTTCTTCTTACGAGCTGACCACATTAAAAACTTTGCTCCTAATAACAGCCTTGGCTGCGTCCCACAATGTACTCGGAGACACCTTCCCCATTGTCGTTATGCAACACATAATCTGTGAGTTCTTTATCTATGTAATTTTTGGCATTGAGAGTCATTTAAGAGGCTGGTATTTAGTCTCTTTAGGTCTGTTGTCCAAATATAGTGTCAAGATCATCCTCAGTTGTCCAGTACATACGCTGTGGATGAGAACAGAATGAAAAACACTTATCGGTCGGGTGTAGTTCTCTCCACACATCCATCATGCTTATTTCTTTGAGCAGTTTTCTAGTGTACAAAGCTTCTAATTTTATATTTTTTGTTCTGTTCATGGAGTCCAGAGAGGTAGAGGTAGAGATGTAGTTTGACATTCCAGTCCCCCGCACATATCAACACACCTGATGCTTCCATAGTTATCGACTTAAACACCTTTTTAATCAACTTCCTTATCGTTTGTGCATTAAATGATGATATGACATATTTTCATTCATTCATTTGAAAATGACTCAGTAGCTAAACATTTTACCTGTAGATGAGTCTGGATTCACATTCTAGTAGTCGGAGCTCTTCCCTGGATCACCTCGTTTTCCTGTAAAGATTACACAGAAACTAAACCTTTAACAATATAAACAAAGTCTGTTACTTTGTGTTAATACCACATGTTCTGAGCTGAGTTTAGAAACTGAAATTAAACAATCACAGTCTGCATGTACAGGTATGGTATTCAGGTGTCCACAAACTTTTGTTAAAATGACATACAGTATGTGGTATTGTTTTTGATATTGTTTCTACTGAGAATTTGCAATATCTGACTTGTGTAATGTTTTGTGTACCCACTCCTCTGTCCAACATCTCTGAGCTCAGTCTGAGATTTGACATTTGTGGAGCCACCGGCCCGTCCAACTGAAATCAGAACATTTGAACTGGCTTGAATTTCAATCATATGATGTTGGAGAGCTGTGAATTTGGATCAAAGTTCATACTGTACCATCTCCAGTGTTTTCAGGACCTCTGAGTGACTCGTAGACACAAGCATCACCTGTAGGTCAGTGAAAATCAGCACAAAGGAAAATCTTTTTAAAGAAGCTGATTTAGTGAGCAGGAAACATTGTTATTATTAATGTAACTGCTCATGAACTTGAAGCACATCGCAGCTCTGGAAGCAAGTTTGTTTGAACGGAGAGCTGACCGTGGAGAAGAGAGGAGTATATGTGCTGCTGATTTTCATCCTGGCTGACAGTCTGGACTGTGGCAGGGATCTGACTGGTTCTCTGAGACTGGCTCCATGTGACACATGAAAAAGATTCGGGATTCACGTTATTGTAGTCAGAGCTCTTCTCAGTGTCATGTCTCCCTGTTAAGATAAATGCATCAGATTATTTAATGACTCTCACACTCTATGTACTATTAGAGGTTGGTAGTTGTGATAACAACTAATATATTATCATACTTGATAGTTTTAGTGGTGACTCCTCACCTTGAAGCTGAAGATGAGATGTAATATTTCTGGATTCATGGTCTGGTTCCCCTGAAATCATAACGTTCCATGAGTTTAGATGAGTCACTGATAATAATCTAATGTCTGACAGCTCCACATGAATCAAAGTTTCTACTGTACCACTTCCTGTGTTTCCAGAGCCTCTGATTGATTCATAGACACAAACATCAGCTACAGGTCAGAGAAAATCAAGACAACATCCAATAAGTCCTTGAGCTTTTGATTGAAAAGTCAAAGTGGGTGTTAGAAATAGTTGTGAAAAGAATGATTGGAAAGGCTGACCATGGAGAAGAGAGGAGTAAACTTGAGTTTCATTCTGGTTCACTGTTTGCTGTGTAGCAGAGCCTTGGTTGATGTTCAGAGACTGAGAGAGACTAAAGCATGAAGGAGTTTAATAAGGAACATGGAAAGTATTGTTATGATGATCAAGATGAGACAAGAGTGTTGGACCAACCTGGAAACACAATAATCAAAACAGCAACAAAGAAGCAGCAGCAGGAGAATAATCAGTGAAATTCCACAAACCAGTCCAACGATCAATAGAAGAAGAAATGAAGAGCTCTCAGACCTGGACACTGCTGTAATTAATAATGAGCTTCAATTAAATATGAGTATAAATCAACTTAACAAATGGCCTTTTCATATGACGACTGCTACTATTAAAAATAAACTGAAAACTAACTCACATGTTACAGCCATCCAACTCTGTGGTGATTGTTTTCCTGAGGACTGACACTTGTAGAAGCCTTCATCTGACTTTGACACTGCAGAGATGATCAGCTCCTCTCTGGTATCATGTTGGATGAGTTTGTCATTGTGATAGAAAAACACAGTAGAAAGTTTTTGTTCTCTGAACCTGCAGCTCAGAGAAACAGAATCTCCCTCAGTGACAGGATGGACAGGGCTCACCAGGATGATACCATCAGCTGGAAAACAACCAAACAATGTTAGTGTCAGTCAGAGATCAGCTGGTGTAGACCTTTAAAAAACCCTGACACAATGATGGGAAAGGCTTCATGTTGGTTTATTTGCTCATGAGCAGATCAGGGAATATTTAATCTGAGCATCAATATACAGTATTCATTTATAAAAAACAAAAACACATTTAAACTGCCTCTATAAAACAAATTATTAAAAGTTTTAGATGATATTTTAAATTATTCAAACTATTTCAAAATAATTGAATGAATACCAAGTATTACACATGTCTAATACTTTGTTCTATTTAGTATTTTGCTGCAAACCTGAAAAAGTAAAAGAAATGATTTGATCATAAGAAGATAGACTAGAAGGAAGGAGATATTCACTTAAATCTACAGCCAAAGATACTGGGAACAACTGAATCTATACCATGGACAGTGATGTTGACTGCGTTGCTGAACTCTCCTGATCCAGACTCACACCAGTACACTGCATTATCAGACTGGGATCTGGATAATTTACATGTTGATCCAGTCATTGTCCCCCAGGTAGAACAGTGTGACAGGACGCCATGATCAGTAAACCTCCTCACTCTCCACTCAGTAGAGTTTCCCTCACAGCTCAGAGAGACAGAGTCAGAGGTGAAGTGCTGCACTCTGTCAGGATTCACTGTGAGAGACGCTGATGAATGGAAATCTGGAAAATGAACCATGATGAAGAGTCACACCTCATGAAATCTACTGTACAATAATATACACAATAAGATAGAAATAACATTTAACAGCTTTAAAATTAAATGTTGAGTTACATAAAGTAATGAAATACATCTTAAACTATTTCAACCACACTGGAAACATAAATGTCAACATCTATGTAACATGTGAGACAGTCTTTAGTTTTTAAGACATGTTTTACTGGAAGCAGACTAAACCCTGGGTGTAATAGAAAGATAAAAAAAGTCATGAACATAGAAATGACCTCCAGACCAGACAAACTGAGGTGGACTGTAATCAGTGTAAAACACTGGCTCTCCTCTTCCAGCTCTACACACATATCCTGCTGTGTGTGTCTGTCCATCAATGATGTAGGAATCTTGTTCAGTTCCACTGATGCTACCAGGAAGCAGCTCATAGTTGTAATATTGATACTTGTTTGATAGATCAGGAACAGCTTTATACCAGTAAAACCTCCATCCTGCAGATGGATGTTCAACCTCACAGCTCAGAGTTACTGAGGCTGCAGGACTCAGCCATGATGGAGACACAGAGAGGACAGGTTGTTTATCTGTTGAAAGAGGTTTTATCAGAATGAAAACATGTTACTATGTACTGATGGTAGATTACATTCAACATGTGTGTCTGGTGAAGTTGGTATTATTTATCTTAACATGATTGTCTGCTATCGCTTAATAAAATATTTATGATATAAATATGAAGTTACAATTAAATACGTGGTGACTGGTGAACTATTATGAGACTTACTGATGAATACAGTCAATCTGAAGGAATCACTCCACTCTGTTGAAGACTGTTGTTCACTTTTCATTCTACCTTTACACTTGTAGTCTCCAGTGTGGAGTGAAGAATCAGATTTAATCCTGAACTCATTTAGATTTGGAGGTTTGTATGAACTGGTAGATCTCCATTCATACTCCCACTCAGTGTCTTCTCCATGGATCTCACATCTGAGAGTAATCTCCTCTCCTCTGTAGATCTGAGGCCAGTTGGGTTGGAGAGTCACAGTCACCTTGTTTGGAACTGTTCATGTTCAAGATTCATTAATAAAGACACAAAATTCAACATCAAACAGAATGACTTGATGTATCCATAGATAGACATTGGATGTCTGCATTTTTTGGTTCCTCCTTTTTTCAAACTCACCATTTCCATTGATCCTGACTGAATCGCTGTACTCTGTGTAGTAAACTGGGTCTCCTCTTCCTCCTCTGCACCAGTACAGTCCTTCCTGTGAGACTCTCATTTGTCCATTTGAATAGTAACCAGCATGTTGTGTGGTCAGAGGTTCAGAGGACTTCTCATCTCTGTACCAGTGGTATTTCCATCCAGATGATGGCGTCACTGAGCAGGTCAAGGTCACACTGCCTCCTACTGGAATATGTGTGGTGTCAGCATTCAGTCTGGCCTTTGGTTTAGTTGCTGTTGAGTTTAGAAAAAAGTAATGATTGTCACTGTCTGTAACTCGTGTAAATCACAATTAATTATAGAAAAGTAGGTAAATTCCAAATCTCCAGTCAATGGTTTATGTTATTTTTTGCTTATTTTTCACAGTTAATGTGTGTTTTGACTAATAAAATTGTAAATGTAATAATTTTGACATTTATTTTAACAAAAGTGTTGTTGTCATCCTCATACTGACTGACCATTCATTCTATAGACTGGCTGTCGTCAGGCCAAACTATTTATCAGCTACTGACGATCAAGTCAAACTCATGGTTAAACTGAAGACATGACACACTTCTCACACACCTCTATAAGAAAATCACAACAACAAACATGACTTACCAGATACTGACAGTGTGATGGCTTCACTCCACTCTGTTGAAGAATATGAGTCATCTCTGAGTCTACTCCTACACATGTAGTCTCCACTGCTGGACTTAGAAGCAGTGAAAGTCCAGTGTTTATTGTTTGTCCAGTGTGTAGATGACCTGGGTTTTCTCCATTCATACTCCCACTCAGTGTCTTCACCTCCCTGGACCTCACAGTCAGAGTGATCTTCTCACCTCTGAATATCTGAGGCCAGTTGTGTTGTCGTGTTACAACAGCCTTGTTGGAAACTGTTTCCACCAGATGTGAACAGTTGGGACACAAATAGAAACATGAAATCAACAGAGAAAACTCAACATTGTAGGTTTCATCATTAATTCTAATGATAATGATGAAATCATGAATATTTCAAACTAAATAATTGAACTCACAGGTTATCTCAATGGTGACTGGATCACTGTGATCAGTGTAGTAAACTCGTTCTCCTCTTCCTCCTCTGCACCGGTAGATTCCTCCTTGTGATACACTGATAACTCTGTTTTCTCCATCATTTGTTTTGACTTGAACTTCAGAGGTGTCTGTGCTACGTCTGAACAACTCATATTTCCATCCAGCAAGAGGGCTCCACAGAGCAGGTCAGTGTCACTCTGCCTCCTACTGGTATGGTTGTTGGTCCTGATGTCAGTGTGGCCCTGGGTCTATCTGATGTTATAAATAAAATGAGAAAATGTTTTGATGTATGTTCAGATTTTCTGTCATATCAACCTGCCACTTTCAGTAAAATACTTTTCTGAATTCTTCATTACTTTAATGAACTTGACAAAAGGATGGATGCTTCAACTGACAATGCCACTATATTTATAATTTGTTTTAAATACTTTGAAGCAGCTGTGATTTATGTCCATTTCAACACGGTGGCAGAGCTACATGAAGTCATTTTATTTTAAATACAGACGTCCTGATCAAAGTCTCAAATTCAATGACATTCAAATAATATTTACTCTATAAAATTAAGACACTTGAATAAGACAATAAACAATAAGATCTTACCAGATACAGTTAAAGTGACAGTTTTACTACACTTTGGCTGATATGATCTCATGTGGAAACCACAGCACTGATATTCACCAGTGTAATCTGGAGACAGAGGATTTAATGTGTAGCGTTGATCTATGTAGTAGGGAATAAATTCTCCACCATCCTTGTAGATTTTATAATGCCAGTCAGTGACTCCTCCTTCCTTCATGTCACATATGAAGGTAACAGACTCTTCAGTGAACAAAGGGTGACCAGTAGGGGTCAGTAGTCAGCACAGCATCTACAACCAAACACAAATATTCTCCTCAACTTTACTCAGTTAACAACATAAAATAAACTGACTTCTATTTGACTCTACAGTCTGTTTAGATACATAGATTAAAGTAATAAATATACTGACAAAACAATTCATGGATGAATTACGTTCAGACTAATCTTGAATGAATAAAAATAATAAACAGAGAAACTGACCTTGAGCATGTCCACAGTAGAGGAGTGTATCCAACACTAAAATAAAAGTCAAAACTTCAACAATAAAGAAATATTTAAAAAATAACTGGGTTTCTTATGACATTTACAGTTTCATATGGTACCAGATTAGTGAATAAATGTAACAAATGAAGAACCAATATTATCTGTCTGTGACTATTCAACACAGTTGTTGGCTCCTGAACTACATCAGATCACCTGTCAAAACCCTGCCTACATGTATGAAGATAAATAGTTGGTACTCACAGGTCAACAACAGCACACACAGAAAAGTGTGTCCATCCTCACATCCAGCACTGACACTCTGTTGTTGTACCTGAGAAATACTTCCTGTTTGTATCAAGAAAAACTTGGAACTGCAGTCTATGAAGAGAAACAGTGAACTGTGAGGACAAAAAGAAGATTCATGTCAGTATGAGATCACTGGGGTTCTGCTAATGTTTTATTTCTGTCCTGTTAGTCCATCCCACTTCCTTCTGTCTTCACTAAAACTCAAAGCACTACACTGGGTTTGACCACAGAACACTGTGACACTTCCTGTCCTCCTACTGCAAATACAAACTCAGTTCACACTTGATTCTATCAAACCTACAACCATACGAACTTAGAGTAAATATTTATTTCAACACTTTACCTAAAATCACATTGTTGACTGTAAGTATATTTGTGTGTGTTATATTGTATATATCCAGTGCATCATGACTGTATTGAGTTGTACTGTGTTTGTACTGAGTTCATGTACTGACAACGTATCACTCTGCTTCAGACAAAGACTTCAACTTCATACCAGGAAGCAACAACTGCAGCATCTGAAGAGGAAAAAAGAATTGTGAGAAAAGAGGAAGTTACACTTCACATCAATATGAGATCATCCTCACATCCAGCCCCCACAACATCTCAGACCACTGCTCTGGGTTTAACATGTTGACGCCTCCTGTCCAGCTACTGCTAATACAAACTATGTTAACTCTTGATGGTAAAGATGATGTAGAACTAGTCAAACTGTGAGGTCATAGACAATGAGTGTTGGAAGTGATATTCACATGTTGCTTTATATCATTTTATGTCTGACTCCTTGAAAAGATCATTTCTGATCAATAGTTATCAAGACTTTGTTGCACTATGCACATAGTCGTATGATGCAGTGAGTAAATATCAAACAGTAACAATGAAGAATGTTGCATTAGAGAAAAATTGTGCAGCAACAAAACTGTTTCTCTGCTGTGTGCTGAAAGCTGAAAGCATCAAACTAGTCATCTACTGAACAGCAGACGTTTAGTTTGAACCTCAGGCTGAATTTCCTCTTTTCAAGGTGTCTCAGATAGAAATGATGAGGTCATTGATTGTCAGTAGAAAAGAAATAAACCTGTAGCAGAATGGACAGTTAGTAACTACATTCTTTATACTCATGAAGACATGGCACTTAGATCAGACACAAATGATTCTGTGTCATATATTAGGTATGTTTATTAATGTTACCAAGACAACAAAACAAAATATGAACATGAAATATGAACCTGTGTATTCTGTGAACAGCTTAGTACTGAATGTACAATAACAAGGTGTGTTTATTCATGGCACTAGGCCCAGTTTGATGTAAACTAGAATTTTAGACTATATATACAGTAGTAGGGGGTCCCTGCTCCATCTTTCTATCAGTTTGTGGTCCCATCCTGACCACATTTACAGAGGGACCATAGAGAGCATCCTGAGCAGCTGCATCACTGTCTGGTTTGGGAACTGCACAAGATGCTGCAGCAGATAGTGAGGACAGAGAAGATCATCAGAGTCTCACAACCCTTCATCAGCAACATTTACACCACACACTACATCCACAAATCCACAGCATCATGGATGAGCCCACACACCCCTCACACACTCTTCTCCCCCCTTCCATCTGGGAAAAAGGTACCAGAGCATTCAGGCCCACACAACCAGACTGTGGAACAGTTTCCTTCCTCAAACCATCAGACTCTTGAACTGACGGAGACTGGAAAACAACACAAACACATAAACACACTCACCCAACAACCGCAATAATATCACAACTATACTCAGAACCTGTCAGTCCTTTGCACACATCTTTGCATCCCTTGCACACATGATGCTGCTAATCAGTCAAATGTTTCCAACCATCCTAACTCATACTCTGTTAGTCTGATTATCAGTCTGTGCTGCTCTCTGTTCCGTGTAATGTCTTTTTCTAGCTGCGTTGTCTCCCAAGTGTTTTGTACTGTTTGTGTTGTAGTGTTTGTCTCTTGTTCTTGCACTGTTGACACTGTTTTCTGCACAAGCTTGCACACATCCTCTTTATGTTCAGTCCCTTGTATTGTACTTAGTCCTATGTCTTCAAGTAGCTCCATGGTCCTGGAGGAACGTCCTCTCATCCTCTCATATATGCTTGAAATGACAATAAAAACCTCTTTGACCTTTGAAATACAAGCATTTTGTTTGAAGAGAAACTTTAAATTGTAGCCTATGAAAAGAAACAGTGAACTATGTGGGGATTACTGCTGATATCATTTTCTGTTTGATTAGTCCCACTTCCTTTGCTGCACTAAGAAGAAGACTCACACCACTGCATTGGGTTAAACCAGCTCCTTGTCCACTCTGAACTCACAACTATTTTACACATGATATGAACTGAGAAGTCACCTCAATGTCACTCTAGCTGGACACGTGTAGATTTTGGAGTGACTTCTTAGACAACACTCAAAGTGATGTACTTACACAATAATCCCAGCACATGAAGCAAAGTGTGTCCCATCCTCACATCCAGCACTGACAACGTGTCAAATCCGTTTTAGAGAAAGATTTCTGAGATCGTCCTCACATCCAGTCCTCACAACGTGTCACTCTGCTCTGTACCAAGATAGTCTCTGTCTACTTCCTTCTTTTTTCAACAAACCTCACACCTCTGCAGAGGGTTTAACATGTTGTCACCTCCGGTCCAGCCACAGCAAATACAAACTGAGTTAACCCTTGGTGGTAAAGAAAACATGAAACTAGTTAAAGTGTGATGGAGAAGGCAGTAAGCATTGTAACTTATATTTGCATGTTACTTTATGTTATGTCATTCTATGTTGTCTGTTCATGTGATTAAATTAGACCCAATACACCCACTCTGTCTGTTTAGCCTTTGTGTGTATATGCAGCTATGCACAGCGTTACACTATCCAGTTAATAACTACATGTTTAGTAACAATTAGGGATTTTAGATTAAGGTATTAAAATACTAATAAAAGACTTAAGTCTAGACTGTCCTCTTTCTAGTGTGTTGAGAGACACAAGACAAGTCATCTACTGAACAACAGACATTTAGTTTGAACCTCAGGCTGCTGCATTTCCTCTTTTCAAGGTGTCTCAGATGGAAATGATGAGGTCATTGATTGTCAGTAGATAGAAATAAACCTGTAGCAGAATGGACAGTTAGTAACTACATTCTTTATACTCATGGAGACACCTAAAGGTTAGAAAACGATGTGCTCTAACAAAAGTCTTCCAGTCTTCAGCTGAGCTTGTTGCTGCTGACCGCGCCCGCCGATAGGGGACCCTCATTAAATTATGGAATAATTAAAAATAAAAAAATAATTAAAATAGGCCTATTTGTGGAGAGAATATGTAATATTTAAATAAAAGCTTTTTATTTGTTTTCTTCGTAATTGTCCTTGAAATTTTATTCTTCCTTCATATGTTCTATTTTCATGCTTATAGTGTTGTTCTTTATTTTTGTTGTACCACTGATCAAAGTGATCGGAGTCAAATTCCTTGTATGTGTTCACATATGGCCAATAAAGCTGATTCTGATTCTGAAATAGTGGTCAAGAACCCCCCCACCCCCGACACAAAAATGGTTTAGCCACTGATCAAAATTTGATGTTGTCATTTGATTTGAAGTTCAGGACGCTCAAAATGTCCGGTCAGCACAAGTCCTACCGATGAGAGAGATGAGAGAGAGACAGAGAGTCCAGTGGAGCGGGAGAGTCCCGCTGCCCCGTCGGAGAGTCTGAGCAGGATGGATCAGAGACTGATGATGATCACACACGTAATTCCAGCCATCCTGCATTAAGGCCAACTAAAATGACGGACTCTGACAGAGTGAACATCGTACATGTGATGGCAAAACCAATGCCTTTTTCACAGAGGGCAAAGGAATTGCCAGCAGATGCAGAGGGCAGGGAATTCCCAAACTATCTGACATATTCCACGTCCCACAATGCAAGAGAACAAATCGATAGGGACTGGATAGTATATAACAACTCAAAAAAGGCCTTATTTTGCCTACCATGCTTGTTGTTCTCCTCTGAAGTAGAGAAAAGGTCAACTAGTGCACTAAATTCCACAGATGGGATGAAAATATCCAATATAAAATACAGAAAGCTTTATGAGAGATTTCCAGAACATGAAAGAAACCGTTGACACAAACATTGTTACTGGAAATGGAAGAACCTACAACATTCTGTCCTACAGACATCTGGAACTGACAGCCAACAACTAAAATTGATGGAGACAGAAATCGAAAAAAACAAAAACAAAGCACTACTGAAGGTGCTGCTGGATGTAACACTGTACTTAGCCTTCAGGAATCTGCCATTCAGGGGCAGCACAAATACACTAGATGAGCCAGACAATGGACATTTTCTTGGCTTAATTGAGCTGTTTTGGCAAAGTATGACAATATCCTAAATGACCATTTACCAAACATTAGAGAGCACCGGCAACAGGGAAAGAGACTCCAAGCTCATTACCTTTCAACTGACAGCCAAAACCAATTTATTGAACTTTGTGCTCAGCGTGTCCTCAACACTATTTTGAAGCAAAGGCAAGTAACGACATTCTATTCCATAATGTGTGATGCAACCCCAGATGTGTCAAACTTGGAGCAAAATGTACTGTTGCTGAGGTATGTCAGTCAAACTTCCACTGAGGGTGAGTGGGAAATAAATGAATTTAAGGACTTTTGAAAAAAGACAGGAGAGGAAATCACTATCACTATGTGAACATGGGATAGATATAGCTGATTGCAGGGGTCAGTGCTATGATAACGGAGCTAACATGGCAGAAAAAGTGAGAGGAGTGCAAGCTTGCATACTGAATAAAAATCCCTTGGCCACATACTCACCATGTGCATCTCACACGTTAAACCTAGTTGGTGTCCATGCAGCCCGGACTGCCCACAAATACACATATTCTTTGGCTTCATCAATCAGCTGTACAAACTATTTCAGTGGCAGCCCTCACCGATGGGAAATCTTACCAAGGTTTTGGGTTGTTCTCTGCACAACTTGTCTGACACACGATGGAGTGTGTGGATAGGGGGCAGTGCCCCAGTGGAAAAACATTTGCCTGGTAGTGATCCAGGCATTAGACACCTTGATCACAACAGGTAACCTCACCCAGTGAAGCCAAAGCTGAAGCACAGAGTCTAAAGACCTACTTTCAGTCCTTTAATGCAGTTTTTTCTCCTCACTTTTTGGGTCAAAGGTGTTACAATGCATAGAGGATAGAAATCTTACCAGCCAGTCCTCAACCATCTCACTAGATGTACAAGCTGTCAATATAAAGGAAGTGGAGGAGGAGATTGCCTGCATGCGTGCATCATGGGACAGTTTTCTGACAGAGGCAACTGCTGCTGCCACGTCCATGGGCATCAAATCCCAGTTAGAAATGAGACAGAGAAAGACGAAGCATTTCTTTGATGAGCCAGAAAAGCAAGGGACAGAAGAGCAAAGCCCAGAGACCCAATTCAGAGATGGAGTGTTTCATGTTGCAATGGACAGAATAATCTCTCAGCTACATGTACGGTTTCTCATCAATGCAGCAGATATGTGACGAGTTCTGCATCCTGTGGAAATTCAGAAATATGCCCACAGGACAGCATCAGTGCTGTGAGAAAGCCCAGCACGTGAGACGCCATCTGCTGGTGAAACGGCAGTAGCGCAGTGTGGACAGGTCAGAATATATCAGCCACACTGACGAGCAGCAGAGCAGCTAGTGAGCAGGCTGAAGCTGCATGGACTCTATGTGTGTGTGTTCACCGTATCCTGTGTGCGTTCTTGAGGAAATTTAAGTGTTTTCTACCTCTTAGTTATAAATATTTCGACTTTCATTGCACTTTGTGATACATGGAAATATGTTTTGTGAGTTGAGTTAGCTAAGCTGAGCAGCTTATAGCACAGTAGCTGTTAGCTCTCCCCTTTGCTAGCACTGCAGCTAAGTTTTGGATGCCTGTGGTGGTTTAATGATGAATATTTAGTTTTTCTTAGCACTAAATTACAACTCAGTTTATTGTTGTGATCGTGTCTAAGCTTAATATTAATAAGAATTTTGAAATGTCGAATGTCAAATTATTTGCTGTTGTTTACACTCTGGATATATAAGCTAATGCTGCTAAGCACGTTTTGCCCCTGCTAAGGTTATGTTGGAAACTGTACAGTTTTCTCCACTGTTTACATGACATTACTGTTGCTCTATTGTGCTAAGTAGCAGTTCATACATAAGTAAGGGATATTACTGGTGAACTGTAAATCATATAGCAGTTTTATTTGAATGTTTATTCTGATTTACCTGTTGAATAATATTCAGAGAATATTTCTAATACATTTTATTATTTCCTTTATATTTTCAGACCACACACTAAATACACTCATGTTGTAAAGAACTGTGTTAAAAAAGACAAAAGGATCTCTCTGTCTAAGTTTCCTGATTCTTTAATGGGAATCAACGTCCATGGTGCTCCCCTCAACCAGCAATCCTTCATTGAGTCTCGCCCCTCGAAACAAGTGCATTTAGCTCAAAGCTCTGTGACAAATATAAGAAGGACCTCACAGAGTCCCTTTAAGACCAAATTCAGCACTTAAAGAAAATATATAGTGCAACTTTTGAAGACGGCCTTGGACCTCTGGAGCTACTTGATGCCATATACACAATAAGACTACAGAGCATTTATTGAGACCTGTGTGTCCTGCTGCGTGTTTTCCTGTTTCTGATCTGTGATGAGCAAGAAGGTCTTGATCTGTTCCACTACTATCGATTGTGGCAGTAGCTCAGGGGGGTAGAGCGGTCGTCCAATAACTGAAAGGTTGATGTTCGCAGTATTTCTGGAATATGTTGCTGCTGTGAACAAACAAACCTGTTTCTTGCTTCCTATATAGGATTGTAAAGTAGTCTGCAGTCTGCTTCCCACCTAACGGACTGGAATCCGTGTATCATTCCTTCTTTCTATTTTCATTTGTCAATCAAAACTCAAACAATGAAAACAGATTTAGTTTTTCATTCTTAATCCTAACACAAAAAAACGAAAAAATACCTGTTTTTTCATATTTCAATTGAGGGCTACAGATCAAAACACGGAATGGAAAAACGGGGCCACAGGACTGAATCTGATTTGAATATTTTAACTGGTCGGGTTTATGTGACCTGGCAGTTTGGATAATGCTTATATATGTCTACGGGTAATGTAGGAGGCTACCATGGCGGCGCTGGAACCACACACTATATGTCCAAGACTTGTTCAACCAGTGGTGGAACCCCTTTCACATCTAAAATCCCGGGTTTTTGGGGGTCTTTCACATGTCAGAAGTCCCGGGTCGGACCTCCATCTCCGAGAGCTGCTCCGCGCCTGCGTGTTTTTCTCCTCTCATACGTCATCGGGGAGAACGTCATCATCATACATTTAAGCACAGTACAACTGCAGATAAACAATGGGGGACACATGGTGTATCTATTTAACACCTTTAGTTTGTTGATGACCTGAAGAATGGACTCTTTTTAAAGTTGTTGGTATCAGAATAAATCACTGTGTTTCTGAACAGAGCCCGATATCTGCCGCCGTATCTCCTCTTCTCCTCAGATGTTTACGTGATCGTTAAAAAAGTGTGGGTAAACCTCTTCTTCGCTCCGGGTACAGTGCGACTACCGAGCAAACCACTCCAACATTTCAAGTGCACCCGTATTACAGACTTTACAGTAAACACACGGAGATAGAAGACGTCTGCTAATATTTACATAGAAAAATTAATAACGAATATGAAGACATTTAAAATATAAAAACAAGGTGTGTATCTCATGCAGCCAGTGGAGTACTAAAGATCCCACACTGATTATGAGTCAATTGATCACATGACCTGGAAGCTGTTGAGCTAAAATGCTAATATTTATAATAAAAATTAATCATCATCATCACCATCATCAACCTTTTTTTAAACAGACAGAAAAATGCAAAAAAAAAAAAAAAAAATTCTTATTTGGGCAATGGCCTGGTAGGAAATGAGGGCCTCCTAAAGGGTCGAGGGGAGAGGGGAAGTAACAAAGAAACAACATTTAAATATAGACCGTAAAAGCACAAATGACAACAATGACGCAAAACATAAGCAGTGACATACAACATAGTGACCGTTAATTTGACGTACAGCAATTACATCGGCATAGTGACAGTTGATTTGACAAGCAGCAGTGACAAAAAAACATGAACAGGCCAGAGACAGAAGACCACAGACATGTGGAGAAAAGCTGGGGGGAGAGACGCCATCGTCGCGTCTTTTTTTGCATTTTCGTGTTTGTGAGATAAATGTCCCAGCAGATATTTGGACATCAGTCACATGTGATGCGTTTAAAACCTACGAAAAGAGTACAGCAGTTGTCTGAAAATGATCTGGAGGGAGGACAGACGAGGAGTCCAGACAGCAGTGCTTGGTGCAGGTAATGGCGTGCTACTTAAATTTCTGTTCCATGTATTTATTTATTTATTTAGTGTGAGAGCTGGCAAGCTGTCACAATCATGTTGTTTGTTTATTATTCATATTTTAATTATTATCATTCTTCTGTGTATTTCGCTTGCCATCTCCGCCTACATTTTTAATGTAACTAAATTGTTGATGTGTGCTATTAAGTTATTCAATTTTATGATATTCTTTTTTATTCAAGTGTTTACAATGTAAGTGAATGGGAGGAAACATACTACATACTAAACATACTGTACAGTACTGTACATACACACTGTACCATACATCTACATAGTACGTACAGTACATCCATACACTACATATGTGAAGTACATCCATACAGTCTTTTGTTCGCACAGTGTTACATGGACACATTGTTTACTGTTGCCAAGATGTTCACCACCACGAGCAGTTATAAGGATAAAATATTACTTAATGGCCAAACTTCTTGTACTTTAAAAGGTTAATTTTGCTTAAAACTACCTAATGTGAAACTCTTTGTAGATGTAAAGGCTTATTTTGCTGAAATACTACATAATGTCACACTGCGCCAGCTCGCCGACACATTTCTGTATTTATATTTGTTTGTTTTGTATTTATATTTGTCGATATCATGTTATAAGCATGATGCTAACTTATCACATTGTAACATAAAACCAACTATTGAGTTATAACAAGAAATATTAAATGTTAAACGTGTTTCATCATAAGCAAATATTTGTTTTCATTGTAGATGAGACACAAAAACAGGCAAAGAATAGACATGGAAAGGGAAAGACAGATGGTGAGAAGGATGAACAGAGGACAGTTACACTGGAGACACAGAAGAGACACCAAAAAACCTAAACATGACATGAATAAACTCAGATCTCCATGGACAGACACATTATATCATGAGTGTTTGAAAGAGAAGCCATGTTGCACACTTGCGTTTAAATACCAGCATGTTAAAAAAGAGTCGTGGCCACAAAAAGAAATGTCACTGTTTCAGTGCAAAAGCAAAATGCACTTTTGATGATTGTGCAGCTGTCTACCTTTTCTCTAAGAGAAACAAGCCAAATCAACAAATACAAAAATAGTTTTCAAGTGATTCGTGTTTGGGCGGGTTTCA